>NW_006922386.1:274867-285328 GCF_000298275.1 Orycteropus afer afer | reverse complement strand
ATATATATCAGAATTTTGAAATAATAATTAGAAGAATTCTAGTGTTTCATAAGTATTAACTTTCCCCTCAAAATTGTTAGCCCTACAGACCATTGGAGACGAAAATATCACAGAATTTATCCTCCTTGGAACTCTGGTAGCATAATGCCTAAGGCACTTGAATGCTAACCAAAAGTTTGGCAGTTCGAACCCACCAGCCACTCCTCAGCAGGAAGATTGGGCAATCTACTTCCATAGTGACACTATCTCGTAAATCATAGGAGGAGTCGATGTGTGTTAGAGACAACTTGAGGGCCCATAACAACAACAACAACAGGACTCGATAGTGATGAGGATGCAAAGGCTGCCTGCTTTTGTTACTCTCTCTTTGCCATCTTTCCATTCTGTAAGAAAACCTGCTCTCTCTTCTTAATGTCAAGAGCAGCCACCTCAGTGGTCAGTCCATGTATTTTTTCTTAAGCTAACTATCCTTCATGGATGTGTGTTCCACCTCTACAGTTGTCCCTAAGCTCATCACAGAATTGCTGGGCCAGCAGAAGACTATCCCCTACAACAGTTGCAGGGCCCACATGTTTTCCACCCACTTTTTTGGTTCTACCGAGATCTTTATTTTGGTGGCCACAACTAATATGCAGCTATCTACAAACCCCTTCACTGTACGGTATCATGGGCAGACAGGTGTTCTATGCCCTGTTCTTGGCCTCTATTATTGGAGCATTTAACTATTCCATCTGCATGAAGTGATTATCATGGAACTTCCTTCTGTCATCTTGATCAGAGAGTTCATTATCTCTGTGAGGTATTCCCACTGCTGAGGCTAATATGCATCAATACAAGGCTGTTGGTGATTATAATCATCACCATGACAATGGTGGTGTCCATTTTAACCTCTGTTACCTTGGTTATTTGTTACATCATCCAGGGTGAAGACTCACTCCTCCAAGGGTAGCCGCAGAGCCCTGTCCAGCTATGGCTTGCACATTGTTTTGGTGTTTTATGTTATTCTTGCCCCTCATCTTCACCTGTGTTCCCACAGGTGTTTCTGCTTCTCATGGCAAGCTATTTGCCCTAATTTATACCATGATTGCCTCCATGTTCAATCCCTTCATCTACACTCTGAGAAACACAGCCATGAAGAATGTCATGAGGAAACTGTGGTGTCGAGATAGCTGTTTGAAAGGAAATGATGCCCTTGATATTGAGCCCTTTTCTCATCATATTCTCTCCACAGCATCATTAATGTTGACCAGCACAGAAGGTACAGAGAGGTAGTGGGCTCTTATCAAATGTTGCAAGCCCTGAAGAAAGAAGATCTATTGGCCACTGTCTTCTGGATGTATTTCTCTGAGTCTCTTCCAAGAAAGTGGATCAGATGATCACCAGTCTTATGTCACATGAAGAATTCTACAACTTACTCTATTCTATATGATACCAGACAGAGTAGGGATTATTGTACTTTTATCAGAGCAGATAATAAAGGCATCATGGTTTGGAAGTTGTGCCATGCTTAAAAAAGATATCTCAGCTAAGACAATTTCCATAGGTCCTGGGCACTTAGGTTTTTTGATGTTTCAATTATAATGAAAAATAAAGCAATATCAAAAAATATTAAAAATTTTGTGTGTTTTACCTCTTTACATTAAACAAATGATGTAATATCATGTAATTGTACTATTCACACTATATTGTAACTTTGAAGTCACTGTAATTCACTCTATTTCATTCTATAATAAATAGCTCACCATGATTTGAATGAAAGCTCACTGGATGAGAACTAATACAATAACATCAACCATACATATAGTATATTCTAGTTGTAAGAAGTTTATAGTTGAATGATTAGCATCTTTTTTTCCCTCAATTCTATGAATATATATCTACAGCATATTTAGGAAACCTTGTGGAATAATGGTTAGGTCATCAGCTTCTGACCAGATGGTCTGTGGTTTAAAAAAAAATCAGCAGGGACTCCCCAATAGAAAGATCTGGTGGTCTGCTCCCATAAAGACTGCAGCCTACCTGACCCTATGAGACAGTTCTACTCTATCCCATGCAGTAACTTTGAGTCAAACTTGACCTGATTGCACAGAGAAACAACAGCATGCCTTATTATTAACCTTATTTGAAAATTCTTCATGAGTACACATGTTGATACTCTTTGTAACAACAGCACGCATAATCTCACACCCTTATACTCTACGTTTAGAAAGGCACATAGATGAAGGGATGGATGTTCCTGGTATATAATTTATATCACTGCCCTGTGCAAATAGAATGTTTGAAGTGTTTTAGAACCTTTTATATTATGTAAAACTGTCCTCCCTCTGCTTGGGCCGGTAGCCACACTATGAGAATAAAAATAATTACACCAAAACAACAACAACAACAAATCAGGACCAACTGAACACTGACACAGAGTAAAAGGTAACCTTTGGTCCATGGAGACTTTTGCATCATTTATAGATGATCCCCTGAGCTTTGTGAACTGCAACAGAATCTCCAAGATTATCTGCTGTCATCTGTCATGAAAACACATGAAGAAACTGGGTGAGGGAGTGGGTTAAAGTTCACCAAGTTTGCAAATAGGAGAGAATGAGAACTGATTTTTTCAGACTGTCCTTCCTCTACATCACAAATCCAACTAAGAAATTGAGTTATATGCACTACAAGTATTTCTTTCCATGTGTGACAGGAATCCATGCTTCAAGAAGAGGGATAGATTTGTAGAAATCAGCTGCAGGATGAAGGAAGATTCAGAAATCAGTTTTCTCTTTCCAAATTGCCACATGTGTACTGCCTACAAAAAAATCTGTGTGCTTAGCATCCTAAGAGGAGAAGAACTAGTGATAAATTATATAGAAAAGGAAAGGTGGAAAGATGAAATACTCTAGAACAGCAAATTAGTGTGCAGTATCTAGTTTGATGTTTGTTTGGTGATGAATACCTGCAGTTAGTAGTTTCCATTTCAGGAATGCATATGTGGACAGAGATGCTATAGGTCTGGACAAGTGTCTAATTCTGCTGATTATTTTGAAAACTTGTTGTTGACTCATGTGTAGGCCCATTCTGCAGCAATGGGTTATTGTGACATATTCCCTATTTGGTTTCTCCTAAAACAGACAGACCTTTCAGCAATCTGCTTGAATGTGGATTGTAGGTGACTTTTGTTTACCCTTATTTATAATTTATCTGTGAAGGAAGGTTGAAGAAGAATCTATACAAGTGTGTTTGATATTATATTTATCTCTTCCTACCTGTTACACATGGAAGGAATTATTGAAGGGAGGCTGCTATACACTTAGGGTCTAGAATTTGGCTTTGTGTAATGAATCAATGTTCTTTCTTTCACATCCATTCTCTCAAAGTTGATATTTTTTATATTGCTCCTAGCAAGTAAACAACAACAACAACAGAAATTAATTCAATTTCAACTCATGGAAAACTAATTTATTACAAAGTGGAACTGTTCCATTGGGTTTTCTAACTGTAGTCTTTACAGACAGGCCATCAGGTATTTTTTTTCTGTGACATTATTGGTTTTTAAACTGCTACCCTTCTAGTTTAGCAAAGGATCCTAAACTGCTTATTCTGCCTGGAGGCATCCTTGCAAAATACCTTTCAATAAATATTTTGGTGGTTTTGAAAATTTGAGTATATCTGAAATCCCCACTTTCACAATTTGACCATGCTAACCTTGGATAACTCAGTTAGTTCACTAATGCAATGAAACAAGCTGTTTTAAAGCTCATGGCTTACACAAAATAATTTAATTCTTGTTCACATGTCTGTGGGTCAGGGTGCATTCATCTAATCTTAACTGGATGTGGTTCTCTAGTGCTTCTCTAACAGAAAGCACCACAAATTAATGGCTTTAAGCAACAGGGGTTTATTCTCTTACAGTTTAGGAAGCTACAAGTCCAAGTTCAAAGTACCACCTCCAGAGGTTAGGTGAAGGACCCTCGATCCTGAGCTTCAGCTCTGCCTCCTTTTCCTGGCCCACTGGAGCTGGAGGTGTCTCTTAACTCAAGCAGCTGCTGGCCGCTGAGGCTGACAAACTCAAGGACCACAAGTATAATGACACAGTTCCAAGATCATCAAGGGACACAACAGGCCACTTGTCCAAATCCAGAAGCAGCTCAAGAGTGGCAGACATCATGGCAGGCCACCGAGATGAAGGCTCAGCCAAATGCAGTATCCAGATGTGCCCAAAATCTCAAGACTTTGCTCCAAGTTTCTTCCTATGTACTGGAAGTGGACCACCTGCCTATGGCAGATACTCTTTTGTAAACAGCAGATTCCACCTTGGAGTTGATTAAAAGTCTCATCATGGGGAATAACTACATCCAGCTGCCTACCAACTCAAGACCAGACCCAGGCAAATTGACACATAACCTTAACTATCACATTGGGCTTAACTCCAGGCTTCAGGTTGGTTTCAGATAGTCCCTATATAACAGTCATTCTTCTCATGAAAAAAGAAAAGTTTTATATTATTATTTGTTGCTGAAATTGTGCTCAAAACCGGCAGCAAGCATGCAAGAACAGGAAACACGAAAATGAAGCATCTCCACCAAACCAAAAAAAAAAAAAAACAAAAGGCAAAAGGTACTTCAGAAATAGTCAAGTTCCTGAGATCCTGAGATATGAGAAGCATTTTAATCTCCAGGATATGTTAAATGAGAAAAAGTACAACCCGTAGAGGGACATCAAAGATACACTTATGTAGTCAAATGTGTTTAAAATATTTTTCGCTGCTCCAGAAAACAGAATTCTAACTAGTGGTTAAAACACACAGGGAGACATATTTTTTCATAATGAAATAAATTGATTTCTTCATTTCGAAAATGAGAGATGTTTTTATTTTTTTTTCCATCAATGAAGTCTCTAATCAAAGTCACACCTCCTTTCTTGTGACAGCATGGTTATAAAGCTTCTAGAAAATATAAAAGTGTTGTGGTGATAAATGATAGAATAAAATGTTATTGTTGACCTTCCTTTCCCCATTATGACTGGGAAAAATCTGAGTTCTCCTAGTTCTTGGTCATTTCCTTCCAAGGAACCATGAGGAGACTCTCAGGTGCTCTGGTAATAACTGACTCTTAGCAAACTTTATGAACAGGGGTGACTTTGTAACATCACTGGTGGAGTCTTGAGTACTGTTTTATGTTCCCCTACTCAGTCTTTAAGAATTATGGACCTGGCAACTTCTAACTTCTTAGGGTCCTCACACATGCAATATTAACACTTTAGTTCCTTAACTCCCAACATTTATTGTAAGGAAATAAAGGTAAGAGTACTGTGAAGACAATTATCAAATGGATCACATTTATTTCTTAAACAGTTTTCTAAATAAGTAACATCTTGGCTCACTTAGTGTTGGCTGTCACAATAGGTAGGGAAATATATGAAAAAGCATGCACTTGGATATTTTAGAATCACAATTCTCTTTAACCCTTTCAACATCAAATGTCATCTAGTGCCATTATTTCAAAATCTAAGTTCCCTGACTACATAAAACTTATCAGAGGAATTGGTTAAATACATAGATTTTTATACGCAGCTTAACCCTAGCCTACTGAATAAGAATCTCTCAGAGTAGATTCTGTTATCTGTTTAAAACTCTCTAAAGGTGACTCAAACGATCAGCTAACTTGATAAGCACTCATCCAGTTCTCTTTTTAAACTAGTAGAAACAGAGGCTTACAGAGACACAGTGATTGTATGTCCAATGTCGGACAGTAACCTTGGATTTGCACAGTCCCAGGGGAAGAGTTTCTTGATGACAACTTCTAACTCAGATGTCTTGCTCCTTTAGTACCTTTCATCTCTTTAGTTCTGTGATTGCACCAACATCAGCCAGAATTTTTAAGCACTATCAGTACACAGTCCTTAATGTGAGAAATGTTTGTGCACACACACACACACACACACAAATACCCAGAAACCACAACAGACATAAGGAATATACATAATAAATGGATAATCATAATTGTGGAAAAGGAAACTAAACAAGAGCAGATAGATAATCAGTAATATATTCCCCAGCAACAGAAAAAAGAAAAAAAAAAAAATCCAGTTTGCAACCCAACTTTTATACTTTTTCCTATAACAAATGATCTTGAGTGCTTAATATGTATCAACCACAGCTCCACACAGGAAATAGACTTTTATTTTTAGAGAGAATAGGCAAGGATTGGAAGGAGAAAGCAACATTTGTTTCTCCCAATAAGCCTACAAGGTTAGCATTACTGTTTTCAATGTATAGTTGCATTAACCAAGACTGAATAAATTAAAATCAAATTGTTAAAGTATCATTACTTCAAACCATTTCTCATTACTTTTCCAAAAACCTTCCTACACCACAGTTTCTTCATAGCATTTTTTACTTCTGCATTTCTCAGTGTATAAATCAGGGGATTTAACATGGGGGTGACGATGGTGTAAAATACAGCCACCATCTTATCCTCAGCAAATGTAGTGTCAGGGCGCATGTATATGAAAGTGCAAGGACCAAAAAAGATGACGACCACAGCAATGTGGGAGCCACAGGTGGAGAGAGCTTTGCGCCTGCCTTCTGCTGACTGCTTTCTCAGGGACACCAGGATGACAGTGTAGGAGATTAACAAGATTACAAATCCCCCCATGGCCACAGTCCCGCTGTTGGCTGTCTCAACAACACCAGCAACATATGTGTCTGTGCAGGCCAGTTTCAGCAAAGGGTGGGCATCACAAAAGTAGTGATCAATCACATTGGGTCCACAAAAGGGGAGCTGGAGCACCAAAGACAGCAGGATAATAGTGTGTAAGAACCCACCTACTGAGATCCCCAGCATGATTTGATTGCATCTGTCCCGGTCCATGATGGTCATATAGTGGAGAGGTTTACAGATGGCCACATACCGATCATAGGCCATTATAATAAGGATTAAGATCTCAGTGGAGCCAAAGAAATGTACCCCAAAGAGTTGCAACATGCACCCCACGTAGTAGATAGTTTTTCTCTTAGCTAATAGGTCAGCAATCATCTTGGGAGCTGTAACAGAGGAGTAACAGATGTCCACAAAAGATAAATAGTTGAGAAAGAAATACATAGGAGACTTGAAAAGGTTGCTCATGTGCACAGTCAGCATGATGAGAAGGTTTCCAAGAAGACCAGCTGTGTATAAGAAAGAAAACACTACCGAACAAACTTTTTCCACCTCTGGGTTCTGAGAAAGGCCCAAGAAAATGAACATAGTTACATTGTTTATTGTTCCCATGGAATTCCTGCAGAAGCTCAAGTTCCTGAGACAATTAAACTGCCTGAAAAAAAAGAAAAGGACAAACAACATTATTTCCATTGTAGAAAAAAATGAATAATCATAGTAGAAGAATATGGAAAATAATACTCATTACTGGTGACCTTCATAATCAGGGAAATGGAAATGTATATATTCGGACCATCATCCTTCATACAAGAGTCCATTCATTCACTTCAGATGAGAAATTAAAGTACAGAGAGATCAATCAAATCCCCTAACTCACTCATCAAGCCAATGTTCCATCTCTCTTGCCAGTTTTTAAGAATTAGTTATTCATTTTAACTTTTGCTTACTTCTTATTTTGTATAAACATAAAACCTGATTTTGAAATAACTTCTGTGTTTGGAGTCCTATGGTGGTGCAAACAGTTAACATCCTCAGCTGATAACTGAATGTTTGGAGAAGCAAGTCAACCCAGAAGCACCTTGGAAGGAAAGCCCGGCAATCTACTTTCAACAAATCAGCTACTAAAACCCTTAACTAGTAAATAAATAAATATAAAATAACTGTCTTGAACATAATGCTCTTTTAAGAACTATGGGGTCAAATTTGCAACAGAAACTTGAAGATTTGATAGGAAACTTAACTTAGGGGGTCACATGTTTGTTGTGCAACAGCGCCACTTCTGAAAACGTTAGCCACTGAAAACTTTGTGAATAGCAGTGAACCATTGTCAGGTATATTGCTGGAAAATTTTATGAATATTGGTAAAACGTTTTCTGATATAGTGCTGGAGAATGAGCCCCTCAGGTTTGATGACACTCAAAATATGACTGGGGAAGAGCTCCCTACTCAAAGTAGAATCTACCCTACTCATGTGCATGGATTAAGGTTTTTGGGGCCTTCATTAGCTGTTTGTGCTTGACTCAACATGGGAAGAAACAGCGGCAAACATTCACTAATAATTGGAATGTGGAACGCACGAAGCATGAATCTAACAAAATTGGAAGCTGTCAAAAATGAAATGCAATGCATAAAGATTGATATCCTAGGCATTGTTGTTGTTGTTGTTATGTGCCATCGAGTCAGCCCCGACTCATAGTGACCTCTCCTTGGGTTTAGTGAGCTGAAATGGATGGGTTTCAGCCATTTTCAATGAATCATATGATCCAGTAAGCTGTTAATGCCAGATTGAGAGCAACAACATCACATTCATTCTTTAAAATAACATTTCAAAATCTATCTTGAAGTATAATGATAAGATAATATCCTTATTCCTCCAAGAGGACTGATATAATAACACTATTATTCAAATCTGTATACTAATCAATAAAGTTAAATATGAACAAATTGAAGATTTTTACCAATTGCTGCAGTATGAAAATGACTGTTCTGGCTAACTAGTGCCACTCCGACAAGAATATACCACAAATGGGATGGCTTGAACAAACAAGAGTTTATTCTCTTACAGTTCAGGAGGCTAGAAGTTCAAGTTCAAAGTGCCAGGCTCTAGAGGCTGGGTGAAAGCCTCTCAACCTTGGGGTCCAGCTCTGCCTCCTGCTCCCGACCCACTGGAGCTAGAGGCGTTTCCTCATTCAGACAGCTGCTGGCTGCTGAGGCTGACAAGCCCAAAGTCAACAAGTAAAAAGGCATAGTCCAGATGTTATCAAACCACATGGCAGGCCATTAATTTAAGTCCATTGTAAGTCCCAAGATCAACAGAATATGGCAGGGTCCAAGAGTACCATAAGCTAGAAACTATTACCAAGCCTGCTGCTTATATACGGGGAGCAGACCACATACCCAAAGTAGCTACTCAGCTGCTTATAGTAGATCCCACCATGGAGTTGATTGCCAGTCTCATTATGGGGAATAACTACGACCAGATGCCCAACCACTCAGTCAGGACTAGCTAAGTCGCCACACAAACATAACCACCACAATGACCAAACATGCAGTCTAGATATATTGATAATTGTATGTGAATGGAAAGCAAAGGGGGGAAAAAAAAAAAAGGAGCATTGGTAGTTGGAAAATACTGCCTTGATAATGCCACAGTTAGCGTGAGAGAGTTTTGGAAGATTAACTATTTATTCATTGTAAATACCTTTCCTCTGCTGGTTAGGGCAGGTTTACACAGTGTGTTGGCTAATTATTATGAACTTTAGCTCCCTGAGCGAGGCTCCATCTCCTCAAGATCTCTGATAAGTTTAGTGCCTACAGCTCTTGCTGAACTCTGTGCAATCTGTAATTATTTGTGGAAACGTTGTCCCTGGCATGTCTACATTTATGAAACAGTGGGGCTGTGTCCTCATGTGTATAAATTAAAGTTGTTGGAATAGTCCTTACAGGTGTGCCTTCTCTTATGCAATACAAAACAATGATCATCGTCATCATCGTCATCATCATCATCGTCAATTCATATTCAGAGCTTGATTACCTTCCTCTGCTTTTGCATGTGGGATCCCCTTTGTTTTTCACATCTGATTGAAAAATAATAGTAATTATATTTTCCCTCTGAGATTCTGATTTAAGGGAGCTCACATTTCACAATTTTTGATTTCTATAAATTATCTTACTTATATGTCACATTTATGACACTCCTATATTGTCCAGCCATTGTCCATACCAAAAATGCTAGAGGAATCTTGCTTTGTTCTTGAATCAATATCCATCTCAAAGCATTCCTTCCTCAGTTTTCTGTGCATTTCAGCCATGACAACCCCTCACTGCTTTTTGAAATAATAAAACTCTTGATGAGTATTCCTTTTCATAATCATGCTAATGTATCTCATAGTCATGAATAGATGAATTTTATCTCATTATATCATCTTATTAATTTCATTCTCCCCTTACTTTTGAGTGTAGTGTCTTGAAAATATATTGAAGATACTAAAACCACTCAAATTTAATTGAATTGTCATTTTCAAAAAACTTCTATATAGATAAATTAGTTTTAGAGGAGGAAAAAAAATCTCACCAGCATGTTCCAAGGCTTGTGTTGATATCAGCTGACCAAAATAAAGAAGGCTGACTTAATAAATGTCTTGTAAATGATTAGTGCCAAAGAGGTTCTGACCCCCAAAACACAGTGGGTGATACAAGTCTGTCTTCACTGGTCCTGGTTCTGTCTCTCACTTACTGAAATCTGTCATTCCACAGGATCTCTTGTAATAAATGCTCTTTTATCTACATCTTATAAGGCCTATTTCAGGAGATT
>NW_006922386.1:272044-273582 GCF_000298275.1 Orycteropus afer afer | reverse complement strand
GCCATCCCAATGAATCAGTAGTGATGGGGAGGAGAGAGGTAGGGAGGAAGAATAAATACTAGAGGGAACTTAACGAGCTGCCTACTACTTGGTAATTAGCACAGTTGAATTCTTGAACTTACTGGACCTTTTAAGAGAAGCCCCAAGCAGCTATTGCTTTTCCAAACAATGCGTATATGAGAAGAGGAACGATGTATCCGTTAGCACCACTTTCCTGTTGGTCAATGTCCAGAGCACAAAGAGTCAAATTCTCTGAAATTTCTGGCCAACTCACTATGCTCTTCTGGTTATAGGAGATGACAGAGTCCAAGTTAGCATTAAGGGAATTCATCTTATTAAATAAGTTTGGTGGGAGAGCCACTATGCAAGTTGGAGCTCCAAATATGTCCCAAAATATCTATAATTTCAGCAGTGTCATTTCCTGGTGAAGTAAATAAGAAGTCCTCACATAAGGATGAGACAAGATCATCTTAATCATGTCCACAAGTGACCATGAAAGATGAAGAATGGTTTCTCCATATGGAGAATGAGGTGTTTAGATCTATATTGTCTCAAAATCATGGTTAGTGTAGGCCATTGCTAGAGCATGTCTGGCCATAAGAAAGTAATGTTGGAATCTGGAGGAAGTGAAAATGAAATCTAGGACAGGCCACCTTTTTTACACTCAGATCCACTATATTCTTAATGATTTCTGAGTGGTCAAAGAGATTTGAAGCATGAGAATGACTTGGCATATTGTTGCTGGTTTGAAAATGGAGGAGTTGGCATGATGAGAAATGCAGGGGCATTAAGGGTTTGAGGGAGGCCGCTGGCTGATAGGCATTAAGGGAAAAAAGACCAAGAGGTATGAAACAACTTAAATATTCACTATTATGTGCAGAGAAAATAAAATATGTTATTGCTAAACAACTGAGTTATAGCTACAAGTGAAAATAAGAAGTGATCCTCAAGGTGTTTCAAAGTAAAAAGTATAGAAACATATGCACGCATTGAATCCATCTAGAAAGATTCATAATAAATTCAAAATAACTCATAATAAATGAGTGATACTGTCAGTCTGTGAGAAAGAGAACCAGGTCAAGAGTATCAGAGGTGGGTAAATTTAATAGGGAAATTAGCACATATAGCTACTGGTAATGCTTGCATATTTATTATATTTGTGTTATACTAAAATAAAGACTCTTATAAAGTATCTAATCTTATATAGTCTGTTAACTTATTTTCATGTCAGTGTACAAAAATATAAATTAATTGATGGTGTGACTTTAGATATAACAGTTCACCTCTAAAGACTCCAAGTTTCAATTTTCCAACAATAAAATATCTTCAGTCATTATTTATATATTCCACAAATATTTGCTGATTTTTAACATTCTGTGCACCATACTGTTCACCTGATATTAATGCTTTCTAAGACTTTTTTCTTATTTTTTACTGTCCGTAGTTCTCTTTTGTAATTTTATCTTGTATTTGTAAGTCTTCTGACTGTATTAATAGACAATATGCATGGTTAAGTTGCTGAATAAATTTTGGAAAAT
>NW_006922386.1:269511-271029 GCF_000298275.1 Orycteropus afer afer | reverse complement strand
TGCATGTTGTTCCAGAAAAAAAACTGCACTGATTTAGTAATCACTGGCTTCCTGTAGGAGTTCTGGGGTGATACAAAGCATTAATTGTCACACTTGGCAGCTAATCACAAAGATGGAGGTTCAGCCCTCCTCAAACTTGCCTCTGAAGGAAGACTCAGTGCGCTCATACTGGAAAATCAGCCATTCAAATCACTGAGGAGCATGCCTCTACTCTGACACACATGGGCTTGTTAAGAATTGTGCTTGAATCAATAACAACTCCCCCTTTTTTTTTTTTTTTGGTCTAGCCATGTGTGACTTACCGTACAATAGGGCAAATGTTCTCACAATATTTCCTTTCACATCCTGAGTGTAATGGAAGGTTAGAAAGCTAAAACGGATTATTCCTGGATAAAATAATACCAGAGTTGAATCTTGAAGGATTAGTTATACTTAAAAAAATAGAAAACCGGACAAACAAACTCACTGCCCTCTAATCCGATCCGACTCATAGCGACCCTCCTTGGGTTTCTGAGGCAGTATCATTATAGAAGTAGATTGCCTAACCTTCCTTCTGATGACTGGCTGGTGGGTTTCAACCAACAGCCTTCTGGGAGCAGTCACATGCCTTAGGCTCTATGCCACCAAAGCTCCCAAGCCCATATTATTGTTGTTGTTGTTATGTGCCATTGAGTCAGACCTGACTCATAGAGACCCCTCCTTCGGTTTCTGTTGTGGTATCACTAGGGAAGTAGATTGGCCAACCTTCCTTCCAAGGAGTGACTGGTGGGTTTGAACTGCCAGCCTTCTGGTTAGCAGTCAGGTGCCTTAAGCACTATGTTACCAGAGCTCCCAAGCCCATATTAAGTTTTATAATAACCATCCAGAATATACTGCAACCAGGGACAACATTGTGACCTTAAGTTTAACACATGTCTCAATAGTCAGGCAGATAGAGTTTTATATTTTATACAGGTGAGAATAAACAAACCTAGGAAAAAGGAAGGTGGGGAAATGGGATAAAAAGGTGGTGTAATCAAAGAGTAAGTCAAATAATGTTGTATGCTCAGGATAGCGTTTTTTTGTTGTTGTTGTTGTTTGTTTGTTTGTTTTAGTTGTTATTTGTGTGAAAGTTTACAGAGCAAATTCACTTTCCATACTGCAGTTCACATACACTTTGTCTCATGACATTGACTACAATTTCCCGCAAAGCAACAGCTCCCCTCTCACTTCTTCCCAATAGTTACTTCTTCCCTGTGTCCATCCTTCCATGTACTCCTGCCACTTGAACTGTCTCCCTGTACATAAGCGCCCTTCTGTCTCCCATGATTGTTCTCTCCAAGGAGTGTATCTTTCTCAGATAAATGTTCAACTCCTACGCCTGTCTTTTGTTTAGCTGGAAGCCACTGGTGTGGATTAAATTCCAAACCAGAAGGGCAGCTAGGGACCATAGTCTCAGTGCTTGCACCAGGCTCTATCAGACCAGTAAATGTGGTCTCCCCCCCTCTTTTTTTTTTCCAAATGATTTTGAGTTTTGTT
>NW_006922386.1:260977-266467 GCF_000298275.1 Orycteropus afer afer | reverse complement strand
TCATTATTGTAACACACTGAGCTCCCTTCACCTAACTGCCTTATAGAGAATGGTACATAATATGAATGACATATTCAAACTAAGTAACATAAGGAGAGGGATTTTTATCTTTTCACTGCTGAATTTCGGCCTAGAAAAGAAATAGGTCTCTGCAATATTATTGAATAAGTGAAAGAGTAGAGGAAGATTTTCTAGAGACACAATCTTATACTGTCTCCTATGAGTCATTGAGGGAATGTGAAGCCTGCAGCCTACTCTAACCACGGCAAAATAAACACGTCCATGAAGCATTTCTGGAAACCTCAAACAGATATTACTTCTATTTGCTTTACTCACCCATCCCCATCTATCAAAAACATTTACTTTGTAGGGCTCAACTACTATACACATAGTTTATTACCACGTTCTCACTTTGGATTGCAAATCATTCCTTGAAAAGTCCTTAAACTTTCCATGCTTCGGCAAGTGCCTTCTTTGTATTAGATAAGGATAATGGTGGCACTGAACAGATTGATTTTCTCCAAATACTAAGTACAACTATTTCATTCTCCAGTGAAAACATCACCAGCCTTTTTTGCAGAGGTTAGAATGCTCAGTTGCTCTCTTTTCTTCCCAGGGTAATTTGGAAGCCACTTACTTAATAGAAAAATAAAAACTCCTTTTAAAGTTCTGATTATTCTGGAATGAGTACCTCTTTGATCTCACAAAGACGCTTAGGCTCTCATCTGTCTCCCAGAAGGCAATCTAAGTTGGTTACATTTTCACACCACATGCTCTGACAGCCACCTTGACAGAAGATTTTGACAGTGAAATGTTTCTCTTCTATCTTCCCTGGAGGAGTATTTAAAATGAATGATGCAAAACATAGGAGTCTGGGGAAGATCATTCCCTAAAGTGTCTCTATTCTCCCAATTAAGAAACATGAGCCAAATGTGATAAAGAGATTATCTTCAATTTGTCTTTTCAGTGTATGGAGAAAATGCAACCAGTCCTTGAAATTAAGGTTATTAACTTGGGTCATAAATTACATTTTCTTTTTTTAATTAGGGTAAGAAAAATGGTCACCTAGCAGCTAGATCTAGGAGTTCTGGTGGTGTAGTGCTTAAGGCATTTGACTGCTAACCAGAAGGCTGGCAGTTCAAACCCACCAGTCACTCCTTGGAAGGAAGGTTTGGCAATCTACTTCCGTAGTGATACTGCCTTGGAAATTCAAAAGGGGTCACTATGAGTCAGATTTGACTCTACAGCAGTGAGGTTTTTTTTTTTTTTTTTTTTTTAACCTATGTATGGTGCTCTGGTACCATAGTGCCTAAGGCACTTGACTGCTAATCAGAAGGCTGGTGGTTCAAACCTACCAGCCACTCCTCGGAAGGAAGATGGGGCAATCTACTTCCCTAGTGATACTGCCTCAGAAACCCAAGAAGGGGTCGCTATGAGTCGGGTCCAACTCGACGGCACATAATAACAACAACAACAACAACATGTATGGTATCATGTATATTCCCATTTGCCTACCCATACCTGACCTTCTTGCCTGTCTACATATGTTTCCACCCATAAATTAGTCTCTGCTATTACTGATAATGCAAAATTGTGTATGAAATTGTGTTTACCTTTATTGTCTATACTTTTTTTGCTCCTCTCCCTGTCTTCCTTTTCCTTAGTGACATTGTGCTTATTACCTACTTTTATCATATTGTCTTTCTCTTCATCCAAATTAATACCTGTCTTTTAACTAGAAAGAAATTTTCCCTCCCTTTCCCTCCTATGCCTGGTAACCAGTAGTAATAATAATAATAATGATAATAATAATAATACTTTCCATCCCTGTGTAAACCATTCATTGACTTTTTATTATAATGGAGTCACACAATATCTGTTCTTCTGTGACTGACACATTTCACTCAGCATAATGTCCTTGTGGGAGCTCTGGTGGCATAGTGCCTAAGGCATTTGACTGCTACTTCATCCATATTATGAGGTAATTCACAGATTCTTCATTATCCTGTAATATTATATAGTAATCCATTATGTTTATGTACCATAGTTTGGTTATCCAGTCATCTGTTGATGAGCACTTAGGTTGTTTCAATCTTTTGCTATTGTAGATAGTGCTACAATTAACATGGGTATGTATATATATATTTGTGTCCTGGATCTCACCTCTTTAGTATATATTCCTAGTAGTGGGATTGGTGGATCAAATGATATTTCTATTTCCAACTATTTAAGGAAGAGTCATACAGTTTGCCACAATGGTTGCACCATTTTACAATCCCACCAGCAATATATGAGTGTTCCAAACTCTCCATACACTCACCAACATTTGTTGTGTTCTGTCTTGTGAACTGTCCTACTGTGTGGTTGAGAATGAACTTTAATTTTATTAAGTCAATAAATGAATTACTTAATGATATTTCCTTTAACGATATGCTATTTCTCTTCATATGATGAATTAATGATAGTGATACAGACATAATTATATAATGTGATAATAAGCCAAAAATAATGATAATAAATATAAAATAATAAAAATAATGGTTACATGCATTAATTATACAATATTTGCATGTAAAGCAGGATATGTATTTTAAAAAGCATTAACTCCTCAGTCTTTTCAAATTTCCTATGGACTATTTCCCAAAAATCATTCAGCAATTTACCCATGTGCATATTTTATTAAGGAAGTTTAAGCACTTACAAACAAAAGATAAAAGTAAGAAAGAGAACCAAGAACCATCAAAACAAGAAAAAGTCTTAGAAACCATCTAATATCCTGGGAACAGCAAGGTGCCCAGAATGTTAAAAATCACTAAATATTTGTTGAACATATAAATAAAGGCTGAACACATGGTGTTGTTGGAAAGTTGAGACTTGGTTTCTTTCTTTAGAAGTGAAGTATTAAATCTAAAGTCATACCATACATTGATTCATAGTGTCCATCGACATGACAATGTAAGTAAGTTAATCAGAATACTTAGGATAAAATATTATAATCATCCCTGTCTTACTATCACATAAATATAATAAATATTCAAACATTACCAACAGCTGTATTTGGTAGTTTCCCAAATGAATTTTCCACCCTCATCTGATACTCATGTCCTGGTTCCCTTTCCCTGAGACTGACACTACTATTCATTTATTTTGAATCCTTCTAGGGATAAATTCCCTGAGGGTATATTTTTCTGCACTTTTTACTTTGAAATGCAACTTGAAGACCATTTCTGTTTTGCATATACAGCTACACCTCAGTTCTTTAGCAGCACTGTCTTGGTTACCTTGTGACACCCATGAAGGAATATACCACAAATAGAATGGCTTTAATAAATAGGAGTTTATTCTTACAATTTTTGGAGGCTAGAAGTCTGATTTCAAAGTGCCAGGCTCTTGGGTTTGGGTGAAAGCCCTTTGACCTTGGGCTTCAGCTGCCTCCTGCTCCCAGCCCACTGACCCTGAGGCTTTTCTTCGCTCAGGCAGCCTCTAGCTGTTGAGGCTCACAAACCCAAGGTCGACAAGTGGAAAGGCACAGTCCACTCCTGTTTCCACATTTTAAGTATCTGTCAGAGCAGCATCCCACTCTCTTGGTACCATATTCCGTCTTGTTACCTTGTGCTGCTCTAACAGAAAATACCACTCAACTTTGGGCTTCAGCTCTGTCTCCTGCTCCCAGGCCACTGAAGCCAGCTTTTCTTCCCTCAAGCAGCTGCTAGCTGCTGAGGCTTACTAACCCGAGGTTGACAAGTGAAAAGACAAAGTCCCAATATTACAACACGGCTGGCTACTAATTCAAGTCCAGAAAAAGTCCCAAGATTGGCAGGGCATGGCAGGCTACTGAACAATGACTTGGCTACTTACAAGGTTCTAGCATGCCAAAAAGCTAGAGACCTTTCTCAAAGCTGCTCCTTATATCCTGGAAGCAGACCATGTCTCTAAAGCATCTATTCAGCTCCTCCAGTAGATTCCACCATGGAACTGATTGCCAATCTCACCAGAAGGAATTACTACATCCAGCTACCCAGCCACTCAGCCAGGCCCAGCCAAGTTGATACACAACCTTAACTACAACAAATACCATATTTTATTTTCTCAGCAAATAATGATTAATATATTAAATTGTTTCTCATCTCTAGGTCCTTGTTTCCTTGATGATATCAGCCAGGAGTCTTGCTCAAGTCCTTTAGGTCACCTGCATTATTCATCATATCACCTCTTCCATTTTCAAACTAGCAATGGTATTCCAAGAACTTTTGATGCTTCAAATCTCTTTTACCTCTCTCAAATTGTTAGGAGAATAGTGGATCTGAGTGACACAAGGGTTGACTGTCCTGGACTTCACTTTTATTATATCCAGATTTCTACATTTCTTTTCCTTGTGACCAGACATACTCTAGCAACAGCCTACACCTACATGATTTTAAGACACTATAGATCTAGAGGGGAGCTCTGGTAGCATAGTGCCTAAGGCATTTGAGTGCTAACCAGAAGGCTGGCAGTTCAAACCCACCAGCCACTCCTCGGAAGGAAGATGGGGCAATCTACTTCCGTAGTGATACTGCCTAGGAAACCCAAGGAGGGGTCGCTATGAGTCGGGTCGGACGCGATGGCACATAACAACAACAACAACAACATAGATCTAGAGACCTCCAAATTCCATTCTCCATGTTTCAAGTAACTCATGGACATGAATTGATAGGAATTTGTCTCATTATTTTGTGGGCACTTCTTGAGTCCTTCATCAGGGATTTATGCTGTTGAAGTGTAGATATTGTGGGACATAACTGGAGCCCAATCATGCCCAGTGGTTTCCCACCAAGCTTGCGTACTACTATGAATTCTCTTGAGGCAAATTCAGACTCTACCATCAACTATAGACAGAAGGACCCAATGAACTGTCCAGAAATTGCAGAGAAATTGATCCATTCTGCTACAGGATTTAACAAATAAGAAAATGGAGCTAATAGATACATTTTTTGCCTTCTCATCTACAGATTGTTTGGAAATGTAATAGCTGCATGTGGCCTCTCTTTAAAAAACAAAAAAGAAAGAAAGAAAAGAAAAGAGAAAGAAATTAATAAAAGGTCCAGTGAGGTCCAGAATTCAGCTGTGCTTATCACCAAGCAGTGAGGAGCTCATTAAGTCCCCCTAGCAATTGGTCTTCCTCCCTACCTCACCTCCTTCCTCTCCCTGATTCCTTAGGATTGCACTCCATAAAGTAATGTTAGCATATAAACTTTTGTTGTATACTCTGTTTTCTAAGGAATCAGAGGTATTACAAACACATACTTTGGGGTTTTATTTCAGTACTGTTCAGAAACAGACAAAACTAGATGATAGTATTAAAATTCATGATGTTTGTGTTTATTGGAGAGAAGAGAGTAGGGGCTATACAGTCAATCCAGGTTGGTTTTTAAGTTGATGAAAATGTTTTATTATTTGGCCTTGGTGTTTATACAGTGTTTGCTTGTGATAATTATTTTATATATGTAC
>NW_006922386.1:258795-260793 GCF_000298275.1 Orycteropus afer afer | reverse complement strand
TTTTTTTTGTTTGTTTGTTTATGAACTTTCTGTCATTCTACAGGTGCATGTGGCTGTCTTATTACAATAATTATAATAATGAGATTATTATTCTTATCTAATAGTCTTCCCTCATTCGTATTCTACTCCTTTGTGTATAAGATCTGGATTAAATACTCAGTTATTTACATAGAATCTACCATTTTTTCCAAAACTTGTTTTTTCACATCTCCTAGGTTATAATGTACATTTTGCAATGTGGAAGCAAAAGAAGGTAGACTGACTTTTGCAACTAATCAACTACCTAAGTAATTAACTAACTATGACAAACAGATGAAGATGTCCCCAAAGAGTCTATATGCTACTTCCCAAAACCTGTGAATACGCTGTTGTATCTCTAGGAGGTGATCAAAGGTACAGATGGAATTAAGATTGCAGACCAGCTCACCTTGAAATAAGGGTATTACCTTGGCAATCCATCTAGAGCTATGGAAACACAAGGTTTCTTTCAAGTAGAAGAGAGAGGTAGGAAAGGAGGGCAGGATCAGTGAGAGGTCTTGATGCTTCTGGGTTGACACTGAAGACAAAGGGCGTGAGTCAAGGAATATGTTACCACTGAAAGCTGTAGAAGTCAAGGAGAATTGATTGGGCTTTAAATTAGCAATGAGAGAAAAAATTAATGTTATTTAAAAAGTGAAAAGACCTGTGGAAATTAAAGTCCATTGACAGGCTCACTTTAAGGCTCCGAGCGGCAGCTCTGACTCTGGAGGAAGACTTTGGGGAAAGCTTTCCCCAAGGTCATTAACACTGTGTATGATTCTCTTTAAATGTGTCTTATAGAAATAGAGAAAAGAGTATTTGTTACAAAAGCCCCTGTGCAATGGCAGATTTTAGTAAGTGCTAGTCAGAAACAGGACCGAGGAAGATTGACTTCTACCAGCCTTCTATTTTTTGATGGCAGAGGCTTTCTGTCGTTAATTATCCACAAGTTGATTCCTAAAGCAGCCTTCTTTATTTTGGTCTCAAGTTATCTGAAGAAGAGATAGAAAAATAAAGAAAACACAAGCTTTGAAAAATACTGGTGAGATGTTATTTTTCTTCTGAACCGATTTATCTGTATAGAAGGTTTATTGAAAATGACAATTCAATAAAATGTCTCTATTTTGAGTATCTTTGATATATTTGCAAGACATTATTCACAATACTAAGGGGAAACTGATATTATTAAGATGATGATAGTAAGATAATAAAGTGTATCTATTCATAACTATGAGATAAAGTACACAAATAAGAAAAAAATACGAATCAAGAGTTTTATCATTTCAAATTAAAGTGAGGGGTTATCATGTTTGAAACAGAAAGAAGAGGGGGGAATGCTTTGAGATGAATATTAATCTGAGGACAAAGTAGAACTCCTCTAGTGCCTTCGCATATGGACAATGGCTGCTCAATTCAGGTCAGATCTAGATGTGTGAATATTGCTACATAAGATGCAAGTAGCATAATATATTTATCAAAATCTTCTATGACTTGTGTTCTTTAAATCAGGATCTCTTAGGGAGAACAGGAATTATTATTATTATTTTATCAGGTGGAAAAACCAAAGGGAATCTGACATCCAGAAGCAGAGGGAGGTACTTAAGCTCTGAATATGATTTATATGGTGATGATGATGATAATTACTATTATTTTATTGCATAAAGAAGACACACATATATTGACTACTCCAACTTTAATCTCTATACTTGAGGACACAGCCCATGCTTTCCTAAACATGACCATGTCAAGTACAATATTTCCACAAAAGAATAGCCCAGAATAAAGAGTTTATTAAGAGCTATAGGCATTAAACTTAACAGGGATTTTGAGGAGATGTGGCTTCACTAAGGTGGAAAAAGTTTTGAATGATTAGCTAAGATACTGTGCAAACCAACACTCACCTGCAATTAGAGAAATCATTTACATCAATGGCTAAATTTGTGAAAATACCATGAAAATGATTTTAATCAAACTAGCTCT
>NW_006922386.1:252406-253750 GCF_000298275.1 Orycteropus afer afer | reverse complement strand
ACTGGGTCTCTGTAGTCCTCCATTTTCTCAATTTTAACACGTGGATTAGATGAGTGTTTTGTAAGTTTGGCTTTTCACTGGAATCCTTTGGGAGTTTTTTAAACAGATAACAGAACCTACTTCAAGGGATTGCTATTCAGAAAGCCAGGGTAAATCAGTATATTAAAATTTATATTTTTAACAAGTTCCTCTGGTAATTTTTATGTAGTCAGGGATCTTACATTTGGAAACACTGGGATTAGAAGACATTTATGCCATTGCAGCTAAAAAGATTTGTGAGTCAATGGATCCCAAGAACCTACTTTTGTATATATTTCCCATCTGCTCTGATATCGTATCACCACAAATGGAGTTACAATGCCTCTGTGTTTAGAAAACCACGGAATACATAAACATTTTTATTTGATAATTTTCCTCACGATATTCCTTCTTTTATTTCTTTGAAATAAATTTTTGTATATTGAGGGATTGTAATATTAACATTGCATGCATGAGTTCTCTTAGAAGGTGGAAGTTGACTGTCAAAGGCCAGGAAGGAGAACATGAAATAATACTAATATCCACCAATGACTTTATAAACTCACCCTTGTACACAAAGTTTCTGAGCCAGTCCCTACCAGAGGAGATCAGAGATCTCTTTTTGGTTTCTTGGCAGGAAATTAAGAAAATGATGAGATCTCAGACTCTCCCCAGTTTGGAGGGGGGCAAGGGAGAGTTCAGCAATAGAATTTTATTCCATAGATTTATCATCACAGAATTTTTTATGTTTTATAACAACTTTGTAATTGTTCTGCCAAAAGATGTGAGAAGTGACTTTGATTGGATCCTTCATTGGTGAAAATAAATTACAACTTTCTCATTTTCCAGGTAAAGCAATTAATTTATTCCATTATGGAAAATCATGAAAGTATGCCTCCTTGTGTCTTTTAACCGTTGATTATAGTTCTGTGCTCTGGAGTAGGTCATGATTTTAAATACAGTTTCATGCAATGATCATTTGAATATGTAAAGGAATCTTTGATTTTCCTGTATAGGTTATGTTTTTTCTCATTTAACATATCTAAGAGATTAAAACACTCCCCACATACTCAGAATTTCACTATTTTTATAATACTTGTGTGGAGATACTTCACTTCAATGTGTCCAGTTCTTGTATGATGATCAAATTTGAATACAATTACATCAAAAAACAGTAAGATAAAACATATCTTTTACACAAGAGAAGAATAATAGCTACATGGGAAATACCTGAACTCAACCTGAATGGGCCTCGATCCACAGACATATGGACAGGAATAAAATAAATCGTGATAATCCATGAGCTTTCAAATAGCTAGTTACATG
>NW_006922386.1:249107-252306 GCF_000298275.1 Orycteropus afer afer | reverse complement strand
CTCTAGAGTGCATGAAATTTCACCACTGAAGATGGATCATTCAAATTCAATATTGTCCTCTTCCTCTACCCATTTGAATTTTCTTTCAGTGATCACCTCTTTCATAAATATTTAGTTCTTCAGTAAAAATGATAATACTGCTCATTGTTTCACCCATGCTGGAAGAACTTATACGAGCCATGATGAAAGTTGAAGAATTAAAAAGAATGCATGAAGAAGTGGTGAGTTTAAAGGACAAGTTTTCCCCCAAACCCTTAACCTGACCCCTCCTGGTCAACAGACAAATGATTGAAATACCAAGGTAAAATAAAACCTGAGGTATCTTGAAATATGCTTAAGGATGAAGATGAAGAAATCTCCTTCCAAATAAAATAAGCTTTGCTTTGTTTCCAGTATGCTTATTGTATTGCCTTATCTTCATTTATTTCTGCCTCCTTACCAGGTTATGTGGCTATTCTAAATTGACAGATTGATTTAATCCATGGTAGAAATAACACTTACGATGATAGAGAGGATAGTAAAATTAGAACATTCTCATTTCAAACATAGAACAACAGAAGCCCCATGATGTTAAATGGTTTACCCAAGGTCACACCACCATTCAGTTTGAGCCCATTCAACACACAGGAAGTCTATGAATTGAAAATTGATTGGATGGCACCTAAGAAAACAGCAGCAACAACAGCACCATTATCTAAGAGTCAGGGTGGCATAGTTTTCCTTCTGTTTCTATGACCCCACACCAAATTTTGACTCTGAAGAGCTTCAGAGCAAGTGGGAGAACACAAAAACATGCACATCAAGACCAAGTTTTGTAAGTAGGAGAACCTGCTGATGGTTCACCATCTCTACCACTTGTGTTCACTGGTGAATGTGATATAGAGGAGTGTCCATGTTCTGAAGGGAACTTTTATGATTAGGTTTCCTTTTCTGTGTCAAATAAGAGGTGAACTTCTCCAGATATGCAAACGTCACTTTGTCCCTAAACTCAGACCAACAAATATCCTTAGATGTGATTCCAACTTGGGGTGACTCCTATATTTCAGTGTATAACTGTACTCCAGAGGACTTCTTTGTTTTTTCTTGTTTTGAGTTTATTTTGTTGTCATTGTTATGAAAATACAAAGCAAAGTATACATTAATTCAACAGATTTTATATGTACAATTCAGCGACACTAATTATATTCTTTAAGTCGTGCAACCATTCTCAGTCTCATTTTCTGAGTTGTTCCTCCCTCATTAACATAAACTCATTGTCCCTAAATATTCCTACCTAGACTTCTGTGTTGCTGGTGTCAATTTGATCCCATAATGTTTAAAAGAGCATTATGCTCAGGGTGGATATTTCTTACTAGTTTGTATCTAGTAGCTGATTTCTTGAAAGATTTCCAGGCTTTTATTCCAAGTGCTTCTACATGAACTTGAATCTCCTTTTTTTTTTTTTTTTTTTTAGTATTCAGCTGAGCATGTTAACTGTTTGCATCCACCAGGGACCTAAAACACAGAATTTGTTTCAAAATCAGGTTTAGTGCTTATACAGCATAAGAATTAAGCAAATGTTGACAAGCAAATGAATGTCTTAAAAAATGGCAATAGAGATGGACTTCTTGGTTTGATGGTAACTTAGGGGATTTGCATGATCTCTCTGGACTGTTTTACTCATGTGAAGTGAATGAATGAATGTTGTGTACAGATGGATGGTCAGAATACATACTCTTCAATTTCTTTGCATGTAAAAAGGAGTAAGTATATATATTCCATTTTCAATTGTTCTCATTATCCATTCTTTTCTTCCACAATGGAAATAATGCTCTTGGTCCTTTTGCTTTTTTTCAGATGCTTTAATTGTCTTGGGAACTTGGCCTCCTAGAATGATTCCATGGAAAAAATAAACAATGTAACTATGTTCATTTTAAAGGGTCTTTCTCAGAACCCAAAGGTGGAAGAAGTTTGCCTTGTACTTTTTTCTCTCTTCTACTTGGCTATTCTTCTGGGAAACCTTCTCATCATTCTCACAGTGCGCATGGGGAATCTTCTCAATTTTCCTATGTATTTCTTTCTGAACTATTTGTCTTTTGTAGACATCTGTTACTCCTCAGTTACAGCTCCCAAGATGATCGTTAACTTATTTGCCAAAAGTAAAACTATCTCTTACATGGGGTGCATGTTGCAGCTTTTTGGGGCCCATTTCTTTGGTCCTACTGAGGTTTTCATCCTTGTTGTAATGGCCTATGATAGGTATGTGGCCATCTGTAAACCACTACACTATTTGATCATCATGGACCAGGACAGATGCAAGAGAATGTTGTTGGGGGCCTGGGTGGTTGCGTTCTTACACTCTTTTATCCAGATAGTTTTGATGCTCCAGCTCCCTTTTTGTGGTCCCAATGTGATTGATCACTACTTTTGTGATGTCCACCCTATGCTAAAACTGGCCTGCTCAGACACATTTGTTGTGGGTATGGTTGACACAGCTAACAGTGGGACCGTTGCTTTGGGGGGCTTTACTACCTTGCTAATCTCCTACACTCTCATCCTTGTGTCCCTGAGAAAGCAGTCAGCAGAAGGCAGGCGCAAAGCTCTCTCCACTTGTGGCTCCCACATCGCTGTGGTCGTCATGTTTTTTGGTCCCTGTACTTTCATGTACCTGCGCCCAAATACTACCTTTGCTGAGGACAAGATGGTGGCTTTATTTTATACCATCATTGCCCCCATGTTAAATCCCCTCATTTATACACTTAGAAATGCAGAAGTAAAAAATGCAATGAAGAAACTGTGGCATAGGAATGCTTTCTAGGAGGCTAGTGACAAATAGTTTAAAGTAATGATACTTTAAATTGGGTGATTTTTATTTATTCAGTCTTGGTTAATGCATGTATACAATGAAGACAGTAGTACTGCCCTTGCATGGTTATTGGGAGAAACAAATGTTGTTTCCTCCTCATTCTTTCCTGTTTTCTTTTAAAGTGTAAGTCTATTTAGTGATTGCAGCTGTTCCTGGTACATATTAAGAACTCAATGTCACATATTGTTTGAAAAGAGTACATGGAAACTAGTGAGGATCCAAAAGTAAATATGGTGATACAGATTCTTGTGCAAATTAAACCTATAAACTTTGAAATGAGAGGGAAAATTGTCCAAAAAGAAAAAGAATACAACACAAGTTTAAAGGCAAAATATATGTTCTCATCCTCTGATC
>NW_006922386.1:240661-246877 GCF_000298275.1 Orycteropus afer afer | reverse complement strand
TGAGTTAGAACGATTGATGTTTTGATTAGCATCCAAATATCTTAAGCACTAAATCCCCAAATAAGATGGTCAAATTGTGAAAGTGGAGATTTACATGCCAAAACCAAACCAACCAGACACACTGCCATCAAGTCAGTTCCAACTCACAGTCACCTCCATTGGGTTTACCTTAGGCACCGCACCAACAGAGCTCCTTGTTGTTGTTGTTGTTATGTGCTGTCGAGTCGGCCCGACTCAGCTATCCCTCCTTGGATTTCCAAGGCAGTGTCACTACGCAAGTAGATTGCCCAAGCTTACATGCCCTTAAATTTTTAAACCTTCAAAATATTTAATGAAAGTGCCTTGCCAGGATACCCCTGGGTGTCATAAACAGTTTATGATCAGTTGCTAAAACAAAAGGTTAGGGGTCCAAATACACTCAGCATTGTCATGAAAGAAAATGCCTGAAATCTGTAACTATAAAGATTAAAGTCAAGAAAACTCTATGCAGCAGTTCTGCTAGGTAACACTTTTATTCCCCATGGGTTGGAATGGACAAAATGACTATGAGTTTTCTTTTTGTTGTTGTTATTGTTGTTGTTTACTTGCTGAAAGAACTGTAAAGAGATCAAGCTCAAGGGTACAGGCTTGAAGGAAAGCACCTAGGTTTGATTCTACGCACAAAGCTAATTTTATATCCTAAGTGTGCAGTCAACCACCCTTCCACAATTTGTTCCATGGATAGCACAGGAAAAAAAACAAAGTCAATACCATCGAGTTAATTCTGACTCATTGCAACCTCCATTGGGTTTCTGAGGTGGTAAATCTTTACAAAAGCAGATTGCCCAGTCTTCCTTCCATGGTGATTTAGTGCCTAACATATTCTAGTATTTTCCTCAAGACCTGAGAGCTACTTATGATATGGTCATCATATAACATGGATATTTCAAGTAATATTTAACTCAGTGGCTGATGGGTTTGAACTGCCAACCTTCTGGTTAGCAATCAAATGCCTTAGACATTACACCATCAGAGCTTCTTTAGATAACACATAGGAAGAGATGAGCATAATATTAAACACACTTGCATAGATCTTTCTTTACTCTTTTTTCATCAATACATTATAAAATGAGGGTTAACAAAAGATAGCAATGATCCATGTTCAAACAGACTCCTAAAAGGTTTCCCTATTTTGGGAGAAACCAAACAGGAATTTTGTCTCAATAAGCAAATTTTATCCATTGCCGGAGAATAGGGTTTACCTATCCATCAACAACAGTCTTCTAAAAATAACGACCAGAACTGGACCCTCGCTCACACAGCTATCCACACCTTTGTCCATCTATACCTCCCATAATTAGAAATTCATATTCTAATTATATTCTAATTCTAATTATATTATATTATATCTAATTATATTATAATTCTATTGTAATAGAAATTAGAAATTCATTTATGAATTCACCCATAAAGCAGCATCAGCGTAACCCCTGACTTGTCCCTCTATGGTCTTTCTTGTCTCTTTTTCAATAAAATGCATCACTTGTCCTTCTCCTCTTGGGAATCAAAGCACCATGATTTTTTTTTTTTTTTTTTTTTCCAGGCAGTACACATGGGGAACTTTGGAAAGTGAAAAATCGTTGCTTAATCCTGTTTTATCCTGCAGCTAATTTCTATAAATCCACCCCTTGTATTAAATCATGGTTTCCTGTAGCAGAATACTTTAAATGTATGTAATTAATTATTTTTTTTACTGAGATCTGTGGTGTAGAGGAAGGAGAACCTGAAAATATAATTTCTTATTTTCTCATGTTTGTAAACTTGATTAAATTTTACCTGTTTTCCCACCCAGTTTTCTTGTTCATTATCTTCTGTAATTGTCAGAAGTCAGCAGGCTGGAAAAGCTTAGAAGTCATGGATAAGGACAAAAGGAAAGAAAGGCCGTATTAGATTGTGAGGATCCTCACTCTTCCTATCCTTTAGCCACTTCTTCATCTCATATGTCTGTCTAGGCCTCTATTAAGAGAGACTGATGTGTAGGCTTCTAGAATATTCTAGTATTTTCCTCAAGACCTGAGAGCTGCCTATGATGTGGAGGGTCATTTTTGCATGAGTTGGAAGACTTGTGTGCTGGGTCTCAATGCCTAAGAGGCTCTGTGCATCCTGGGAAAACCCCAGGTCCTGTGTCTGAGATGCTATGAATATCTTTCTTCCAGCTCCATTTCCTCCATGACTCAGAATTGGCTACCATCAGTTATTTCTGGTTGGACCTAAAAACCTGAGCACTTGTGCCACAGCCTCAATCGCTGAGTCCTGAGCTTCAGATTGTGATAGGTTCCATAATTCTCCAAGGACAATCTGCATGACAGAAGGTCCCTGATGCACACAACTTGGCGCCAAAGGACCCTATTGGTGATCACCTGAGAAGACTTTCTGAAGACAGGCTTGTCAGGATTAAGTCTGTAGGGCACCACCAAGAATGTATTACTATCACTGTGGAGACAGCCTGTGTATTCTGTTGGTGGTATTTCTGAAGGGGTGATATCTGGAGCTTTGGAGCCAACAGTAGAGCCACAGACCAGCAAAGGCATTTTCTGAGGATGCTTCTGCTTAACCTCTGATACTGAGCACCAACTTCTGGCCAATGTCTGTATGATTTAGCACAGTTAAGGAGGAAGAGCCACAGGAAAAAAATAAAGGCCTTGATTTGGAGATGTTCAGCGTGGGTTGAGGTCACTAGGTAAACCTTTCCCTTTTGTTTGAGGATGTTGTTGACAAGTGGTCCTTCACTCAGCATCTTTCAGCTTTCTCTCACTGTTATATATTCTCTCTTCACTTTAAACTTCAGAGACATTACAAGAAATACTGCAGGAAATGGATGCTAGAGCTTGCAGGTTTAAGGGTTGTGTTCTATTGTTCTCCCAAAGGCAGAGAATAGAAGGTCTTCCAAAAGATGCAGACCTACTTAAAAAAAAAAAAAAGGTAAATTATAAATACTTTTCTTCATATTAGTTGGCAATTAAAGTATAAACCCTCTGCCTAGAAAAGATATTGAGATTATCATTTTAAAGTGATATTCACAGATTATTTGATAAGGAAACAAATATATTGTTTAAACATACAAAAATATATATTATTTAAAGTATACATACATATATATATATTATTTAAAGTATAGATGAACAATATCTGCACACTGTATACGTTTATTTAATATAATAGCAGATGAGAGAGTTGAGTCATTTCTAGTAGGTTCTTCAAGGATGTTCTGGACACCTTTGAATGTGTTGTTGAGAATGAACTTTAATCTTAGAAAGTCAGTAAATGAATTATTTAACGTTATTTCCTTTTTTCAAAATCATTTCCTATAATGAGTAAATGATAGTGATACTGATAAAATAATAAAACAATAATATAATGTGATAAAAATAATAATGCTAATAAACATAAAATAATAATAATGATTACATGCATTAACTGTAAAATTTTGAGTGCAAAACAGTATATATATATTAGCACGCCTTTAATCCTCAATCATTTCAAATTTCCTATGGAATATATTCCAAATTTGTTCAGCCACTTATCTATGCACATGTTCTAATAAGGAAGTTAAAACACATATAAACCCAAGGTAAAATTAAGAAAGAGGACTGTGGACAGTCAGAACAAGAAAAAGGTTTAAAAAGCATTTAGTATCATGTCAACATCATGGTGCACATAATGTGAAAAATCAGCAAATATATGTTAAACACATAAATAATAACCAGAGACATCATATTATTGGAAAATTGAGGCTTGGTTTCTGTAGAGGTGAAATATAATATCTAAAGTCAAAGAACCAATGATTAATTGTTTTGTTGGCATGACAATGTAAATGCATTATTTAGACTATTTAAAATCAGATATTGTAACAGTCTTTATTTTAGCATTAAATTAATGCAATATATATTAAATCATTACTAACAGCTATAGCTGATAATTTTCCAAATAAACTGTGTATCCTTCTCTGATACTCATGTATCAATTCTCTTTCCCAACACTGACACTACTGTTCATTTATTTGGAATACTTCTGGAGACAGATTCAATGTATGCCTGTTTTTCTGCACTTTTTACTTTGTAACACAACATAAAGATAAATTCTTATTTGCAAATATAGGTAAGCCTCAGTTGTTTAGAAATGCCATATTTTATTTCTGTTGTTGTTGTTGTTGTTGTTGTTATGTACCACCAAGTTGGACCCAACTCATAGCGACCCCTCCTTGGGTTTCCGAGGCAGTATCACTACAGAAATAGATTGCCCAATCTTCCTTCCAAGGAGTGGCTGGTGGGTTTGAACCTCCAGCCTTCTGGTTATCAGTCAAGTGCCTTTGGCACTATGCTACCAGAGCTCCTTAGTTTATTTCTAGGCAAAAAAAGAAAAAGAAGAAGATCATAATTATTTAAGTTGTTTTTCATTTCTGGGTCTTTCTTTCTCTGGTGGCTATCAGCCAAGAGCTTCTCAACTCCTCAAGGCTACCAGAATTATTCATCATGTCACCGCCTTTATTTTCAAAGCAGCAATGGTTTGCCGAGTCATTCTCATGCTTCAAAAATCTTTGCTCTCTCTTAAATCATTAGGGAAACAGTGGATCTGAGAGGCACGAGGTTTCATTGTCCTAGACTTCATTTTATTTGATCCAAATTCATCCATTTTCTTTCATTGTGGCCAGACATTCCCTAGCAACAGCCTGCACTTACCATGATTTTGAGACACTATAGATCAAGAGACCTACAAAATTTATTCTTCATGTTTCAAGTCACTCATGGCATGACTTGATGGGGACTTGTCTAACCCTCATGGGGACACTTCATGATTCATTCACCGGGGTTTAATGCTGCTGAAGTGATAGATATTGTTGACATAACTGGGGCCCAAACATGCTCAATGGCTTCCTCCCAAGCTTGTCTATTATTATGAATTGCCTTGATGCTAATTCAGACTCTATCATCTCCTAGAACCAGAAGGGCCCAGTGAATTGTCCAGAAATTGCAGAGAAGATAACTCTTTGTGCTCTGGACATTGACCAATAGGAAAGTGGAGCTAATGGAAATTTTATTCCCCTTCTCATCCACAGATTGTTTGGAAAAGCAATGGCTTCATGTGGCCTCTTTTAAAAGAAATCAAGGGTCCAGCTATGCTCACTGCCAAGTAGAGGAGCGTTCATTAAGTCCATTGTAGTATTGTTTTCCCTCCCTGCCTCTGCTCCTTCTCACTACTGATTCCTTGAGATTAAACTTCCTAAAATTGTGTTACCATGTAAGCTTTTGTTGTAGAGTCTCATTTCCAAGGCATCAGACCTATTAAAAACACGTTTCATTCCATTTCAATAATGTTCAAAAATAGACAAAACTAAATGAAAGCGTTAGAATTCCAGATAAAGTTATGTTTATGGGTGAGAAAGGAGTAGTGACTAGGCAGGAAATCCAGGTGGGTTTTCAAGGTGATGAAAATGTTTTATTCCTTGGCCTTGGTGTTTATACAGTGTTCACATTTGATAATTGTTTATTTTTATATGTGCTATTCTGTTGTTGTCGCTTTCTGTCAATTCGACTCTGATTGAAGGTAGCCTTATATACAACAGAACTAAACTGTGTCCAGTCTTTTGTCATCTTCATGATCAATGGTATGTTTGAGTCCATTGTAGTGGCTATTTCAACCCTTCTACATCATGGAAGGTTTTCCACATTTTTACTGGTTTTCTACCAACTCAGCATGATATCCTTCTGTCTTGATTAACTTGCTTTAATTCTACATATGTATGTGGCTGTGTTTCTATCCATGAGATTATTATTCTTATCTGGTAGACTTCCCTCATTCATATTCCAGTATTTTGTTTCTAAGATCTGGACTTAATATTCAATTCTTTAAATATGGTTTCTGACACTTTTTTTCTGAAACATTTTAAAACATCTTCTAGGTTATAAAGTCTATTTTGCAATGTAGAAATGAAAGAAATTTGGCTGACATTTACAACTAATCACATGATTAAGTAACTAACTATGGTAAGCAGACTAATGTGTACTTCCAACAGCTAATCCTCAATACCTGTGAATATATGTTATATGACAAGGAGGCGGTTAATAACGTTACAGATGGAATTAAGATTGCTAATCAGCTCACCTTAAAATAAGGATATTCCCATGGTAATGCATTTCGGATCTATGTAATCACAAGTTTTTTTTTTTTTTTTTTTTT
>NW_006922386.1:238417-239672 GCF_000298275.1 Orycteropus afer afer | reverse complement strand
CTGAAGGTTGGTGGTTCAAACCTACCAGCTGCTCCATGGGGGAAATATGAGGCAATCTACTTCCATAAAGATTTTATGGCTTTGGAAAACCAATGAGAGTCGCTGTGAGTTGATATTGACTAGATGGAAGTGGGTTTGAGTTTTTAGTTTTAATTAATGACTATGAGATAGAGTAGCATGAATATGAAAAAGAAATAGACAATCAAGAGTTTTATCAATGGAAAATCAAGTGAAGAGTTATCAGGCATGAAATTGACAGAAATGAGAGGGAAGAATGCTTTGAGATTTAAATTGATCCAAGGAAAAACATGTCTTCTCTAGGACTTTAGGTATGGACAATGACTGCCCAATTCAAGTCACACCTAAATGCTGTTTTTCTTGCAGAAAATGCAAGTAACATAATTCACAGTTGTTAAAAACTGCTATGACTTGATCTCCTTTAATTAAGGATGTTTTAAGGAGAACAAGAATTATTATTATTTTTCTATCAGGTGGAAGAACCAAAGGGGATCCAACGTTGAAAAGCAGAGGGAGGTATTCAAGCTCTGAATCTAAATTAGGTGCTGATAATGATAAGTGCTATACATTACATAAGAGAAGGAACCCCTGTAATGACTCTGCAACAACTTTAATTTCTACACATGAAGACACAGCCCATTGTTTCCTAAAAGTCGACATGCCAGGTACCATTTTTCACAAAATAATCACCCAGAGTGTAGAGTTCAGTAAGAGTACTAGGCATTAAAATTAAAGGCTTCATGAGGAGATGCAGCCTCACTACAAAGTTTGTAATTTTTACTCAAGATACTGTGTGAATTTTAACCTGCAGTTAGAGGAATCATTTTCATCTATGGCTTCGTTTATGGAAGCACCATAAAAAATCCTTTAATCAAACTATTCCACATATAATATTTTACCCTGACACTCCAGTGATCCTCTAGAGAGTGTGAAATTTCACCGCTGAGGATGCATCATTCAGATTCAACATTTTCCTCTTCCTATACTCATCTGAATTCTCTTTCAGTGATGACCTCTTCCATAAATATTTACTTCTTCAGTATTAGTGATAATAATGTTCATCTTTTCATCCATACTGGAGAACTAATGCAAGCTATAATGAAAGTTGAAGAGATAGAAATATGCATGAAAGGGTAGTTAGATTAAAGGGCAATTTTCCCCCACAATCCTCAACCCAACCACTCTTGGTGAATAGACAAATGATTGAAATCAAAGGGAAAATAAAGCCATGGACATC
>NW_006922386.1:236540-237707 GCF_000298275.1 Orycteropus afer afer | reverse complement strand
TGTTAACACAACCTCTGCTACTTGTGTTCACTGGCAAATGTGATATACAGGCATGTCACTATTCAGAAGGGAGCTTTTAGGATTAGATCTTCTCCTCTGAACTTCTCCAGACAAGTGTTACTATGTCACCAAACACATACCTACACATTTCCTTAGAGCTGATTCCAACTTATGGTGATATCTTGTGTGTCAGAGTATAACTGTACTTCACAGGACTTTTTTGTTTTTCTTGTTTGAGTTTTTATTTTATTTCATTTTTGTTGTGAATATACATAGCAATACATAGAAGAATTCCACGTTTTCTATATGTCCAACAGTGATATTGGTTATATTCTTGAGTAGTGCACCCTCATTTCTGAGTTGTTTCTACTCTGTTAACATACAGTCATTGCCCCCAAAGATTCTTATCTAATTTTTGAGTTGCTGGTGTCAAGATGATACCATAGTTCTTAAAAGAGCATTCAGCCTACGGCAGATATTTCTACTAGATAATGGTTTTTTGTAGCTGATTTTTTGAAAGTAGATTGCCAGGCCTTTCTTCCAAGATGATTCTGAGTGGACTGGGATCTCCAACCTTTTGGTTAACAACTTTTAACCATTTGTACCACCCATGGAGCTGAAACACAGATATGTCTCAAAATCAGGTTTAGAACTTATATAGAATAACAACTCAGCAACTGCTTCAAAGCAAATGAATAAATTTTAAAAAACAAGAGTAGAGATGGAACTCTCACTGTGATGGTGACTTCAGGGATTTGACTGATGTCTCTGGACTTTATTTCCTTATGTAAAGTTAATCAATGAATGTTGTATGAAGTCAGAATATACACACTTAAATTTCTCTGACAATGCATGCCAAAGAACCATAAGTACCTATTTTCATTTTCAATTGCTGTGAATATCCATATATACATATAAATATAAAGGAAATAATGTTGTTTGTCATTTTTGTTTTTTCAGATTGAATTATCTTGGGAACTTGGCCTCCTGGAATAATTCCATGGATAAAATAAGCAATGTAACTCTTTTCATTTTAAGGGGACTTTCTCAGAACCCAAAGGGGGAAGAAGTTTGTCTCGTAGTGTTTTCCTTCTTCTACTTGGCTATTCTTCTTGGAAACCTTCTCTTCATTCTCACCGTGAACATGGGCAACCTTCTCAAGTCTCC
>NW_006922386.1:234683-235705 GCF_000298275.1 Orycteropus afer afer | reverse complement strand
CTCCTCCCCATTCTTGTCTATTTTGTTTTAAAATGTAAGTCTATTTAGTGTTTAGAATAGTGATTGGTACACATTAGGCATTCAATATCGTATATGTATACACACACACACACACACACACACACACACATTGGAAAAAGAGTACATGAAAACTAGCTAGGATCCAGTATAAAGTATGCTGATATACTTCTCAGGACATAGACTCTGGTGCAAACTAAATCTACAGATCTGTGAAAGGGAGTGTCAAATGTACGAAATGGAAGAATGAGAAAGACACAAGCTTAAAAATACAAAAGACCTGTTTTCTTCCTCCAGTCTTGGGAAGCAAAAGAACAAAAACAGCTTTTTTATAGCACTCCTTTTCTATGACCCTACAATAGGGAAATTGGACAAATTGACCGCATTTTAATTATAATAGCCTATGAGTATCCTGCTTTTGACTGACTTCAATCTATACCTGGAATCTGTAGCCATAGCCCCTGTTCATATGAAATGACTACCAGAAAATGCAGAAGAAACAGAGTTGGAGTGAGGGGGAAGCCACATGTGATGAATAGTTGGTTGTGGTTCCCTCAAGAGGGTTAATACAAGTTTTATTAATATATCTGTTTCCTCCATGTTTGACCAAGCAACTCACTGAATGCAGTGTCATTTTCCATTGTTTTTTTGTCTTAACTAACCAAGTGTCCATCTGTGAATTCCAGGGAGAATCATTCTGGTCAAACAAATAAGTGTCTTCCTAATGTGAACTAATAACTGATTCAGGTAAAAAACAACTTTCTCCTTCACCTTGAGATAAAACCTGGACTTTTTTTTTTTTTTTTTTTTCCTATTACTGGTGAACTTATCATTGATTATCTCTCTGCCATTGTTCCATTTCCTTTTCCAATCATTATGCATATTATGCATATTATGTATATCCCTTGTGTCTCTTTGTGGTTGAAGGTGTATGTTTGTGTGTGTGCAAACATTTCTCAAATTAAGGACTGCATAGTAGCTCTGGTGGTGTAGTGCCTAAGGCA
>NW_006922386.1:224780-233828 GCF_000298275.1 Orycteropus afer afer | reverse complement strand
AAAACAACAGACAAGCATATAGAGTGATTATTTACATCAGGTAGATACACCCTTTAGAACAATCAATCCTGAGAGAACAGATGGACATTATTTGCAAATGGAGTTAGCTCAGGGGGCGGGAATGCATAAGAAAGAAGGGCATAGGGAAGAGGTAATGACAGGGAGGAAATGGGAAGAGAGTTGTTCCATTGTGGGGAATTGCAGTCAATGTTATAAACAAAACGTGTATGAACTGCTGTATGGAAAATAAAATTTCCTCTGTAAACTTTCACCCAAGCCACAATAAAAATTAAAAAAATATATTTTTTTAAAAAAGAGTAATGGAATAAACACACACACATATACATACACAAAGATGTTTATCTGAAAGTACACAAATTGCCTGAGTTTTTGTTGTGGTCTGATAATCTTTTTGTAAAATGAGCCACAATCTGTTCTTTGTTTTGCACAAGGAAATCAGTGGAAAATTTTCTCTCCAAATACCTTTCTTCAAAGACGTACAGATAATATCAGATAATGACTAAGATAATGACAAAGTCTTTTACTTTGTTGTTGTTGTTAGGTGCCCTTGAGTGTGGTCTGACTTATAGCAAAACTATGTGCAATAGAAGGAAACATTGCATGGTTCTGGGCTATCCACACAATCTGAGCTATGCCTGAGCCCGTCATGGCAGCCATTGTGTCAGTCCATCTCACTGAGGGTCTTTCCCTTTTTGTTGATGCTCTACTTTACCAAGCATGATGTCCTTCTCCAGAGACTGGTGCGTTCTGATGACATCACCAAAGTAGATGAGACCAAGTCTGGCCATTCTGTCTGTACTTCTTCCAGGACAGATTGGTTTATTTTCTGGCAGTTGTTGAATTTTAAATTTTCTTCAGCAACATAAAAATTCAAAGCATCAACTATTCTGTCTTCCTTATTCATTGCCCAGCTTTCACATACCTATGAGGTGATTGAAAATACCAGGACTTGGGTCAGACACATCTTAGTCTTCAAAGTGACGTCTTTGTCCCTTAACACTTTAAAGAAGTCTTTTATAGCAAATTTGGCAAGTGCAATATGTTGTTTGATTTCTTGACTGTTTCTTCCATGGGTGTTGATTGTGGATTCAAGTAAAATGAAATTTTCAACAGCTTCAATCATTTCTCCATTTAATGTAATATTGCTTATTAGTCCAGTTTGAGGATTTTTGTTTTGTTTATTTTGAGGTGTAATCTTACTTAAGGCTGTAGTCTTTGATCTTCATCAGTAAGTGCTACAAGTCATCTTCACTTTTGGCAAGTAAAGTTGTTCCATCTGCACTTCATAGGTTGTTAATGAGTCTTCCTCCAATTCTGATGCCACATTTTTCTTCAAATAGTCCAGCTTCTTGGATTATTTCCTTAGCACACACATTGCATACATATGATGAGAGGACACAATCCCCATACATACTCAGCCTGATTTTAAAGCATGCTCTATCACCACTTTTTGTTTGAACAACAATCTTTTGTTCTATGTACAGATTCCTCTTCAACAGCATTGTTGTTTTTGTTATGTGCTGTCAAGTCAAATCTGACTCATAGTGACCCCTCCTTGGGCTTCCCAGGTGGTATCGCTATGGAAGTAGATTTCCCAACCTTCCTTCCAAGGAGTGCCTGGTGGGTTTGAACCACCAGCCTTCTGGTTAGCAGTCAAGTGCCTCAGGCACAACATACCAGAGCTTCTTGAGCACTGTTCTGAAATTCCCATTTTTTCTCAATGTTATGTATAATTTGTTATGATCTACATGGTAGAATGTTTTTGCATGATCAATAAAACACAGGTAAACATCTTTCTGGTATTCTTTGATTTCAGTCAAGATCCATCTGTTATCAGTAATGATGAACTTCATTCTGAGTCCTCTTCTAAATCCAGCTTAAATTTCTGAAAGTTCCTTGTCAATATAATGCTGTTGCCACTTTTAAATTACCTTCAGAAAAATTTACTTGAGTGTGACATTAATGTTATCTGTCAATAATGGTATGACTTGATGGGAACTTATCTAATCATCAAGGAGCTCTTGTGGTGCAGTGCCTAAGGCATTTGACTGCTAGCAAGAAGGTTGGTGGTTTAAACCCCACCAGCTACTCAGTAGAAGGATGACTGGGTGATCTACTTCTGTAAAGATTTACTGCCTCGGAAACCAAAGCGGCTCGCTATGGATTGGAATTGACTAGATGACAGTGAGTTTGGTTTGGTTTTGACATCTAATCCTCGTGTGAGTACTTCTTAAATCATTCACCAGGGACTAATGCTGCTGAAGTGGTAGATATTACAGGACATAATTACAGCCCAAACATGCCCAATAGCTTTCTACCAAGGTTGTCTAATACTATGAAATTCCATTCATGCTGATTTGGACTCTATCAACTCTTATAACCAGAAGGGCCCAGTGAGTTGGCCAGAAGTTGTAGAGAACTTGATCCTTTGTACTGTAGGCTTTGATGAATAAGAAAATGGAGTTAATAGATACATTGCTTCCCTTCTCATCTACATATTATTTGGAAAAGCTATAGCATCATGTGGTCTATCTAAGAAGGTCCAGTGAAATCAAGAGTTCAGCTATGCTCGCTACCAAGTAGTGGAGAGTTCATTAAGTCTCATGTAGTATTGGGTCTTCCTCCATGCTTCACATTCTTCCTCTGACTACGTGAGATTGCACTCACTAAAGTAATACTATCACACAGACTATTTTTTAAGGCATTGACTTATTACAAACACATACTGTTTCATTTTATTTCAGTTATGGTCAAAAACAGACAGTATGAAATGAAATTGTTAGAATTCACAATAAAGTTCACATTTATGGGTGAGAAAGGAGTGATAACTAAGTAGTGAATCCCAGTGAATTTTCCAGGTGATAAAAATGTTTTATTCCATGGCCTTGGTGTTTATACAGTGTTCACTTGTAATAATTATGTTTTACATGTGCTAAACTTCCCTTTTGTTTTGTTGTTGTTGCTGTCAATTGGTGTCTCATTCATAGCAACCTTATATGTTCCCTAGGTTTGTGCCATCTTCATGCTCATTGGCATGTCTGAGACCACTGTTGCTGGTATGGTGTCAGTCCATCTCACTGATGGTTTCCTTCATTTTTGTTGGTCTTCTGTTTTACCAAACATGATGTCCTTGGTCTTTATCAACTAAATATCATTCTACATGTGCTTATGGCTATCTTTCTGTATGCTTGAGATTATCAGATAGGTTTCCTCATTCATATTCCAGCCCTCTGTGTATTAGATATGGACATTGATATCCAATTATTTACATATGGTATCTAGCTTTATCGCCAAAACACATTTTAAAACATATCCTAGCTTGTAAAGTAAATTTTGTGATGTGGAAATGAAAGAAAATTGACTTATTTTTATAATGAATCAAAGAACTATGTAACTAGTTAACTATGGTAGGAAGAATAATATGCCCCCCAAAAGTCTATCCATTGCTGGTGGGAATGCAAAATGGTACAGCCACAGTGGAAAACAGAGGTTAATCTGAATTATTCAAACCAGTACATCTGCACTGCATCTGCAAATCTAGTGCATCTGCACAAATATATATATATATATATATATATATATATTTTAATGGTGAAACAGATTGAACTAAAGACACATAGAGATTTTTCGCAAATAATTATTTGAGTAAAAGGCATGAAATAAAAAAAAAAGTCTATGTGCTAATCTTTAAAATCTGTGAATATGTGAATATGACAAGGAGGTGATTAAGTTTGTAGATGGAATTAGGTTTGCTAATCAGCTCACCTTAAAATAAGGATGTTGTTAGGTGCCACTTAGACAGCTCCAACTCATAGCTACCCTATTTACAGCAGAGCAAAATATTGCCTGGTCCTAAGCCAGCCTCATAGCCCTTGCTGTGCTTGAGCCCGTGATTGCAGCCATTGTGTCAATCCGTCTTGTTGAAGGTCTTCCCCATTTTTGCTGACCTGCTGCTTTACCAAGCATGATAGCCTTCTCTAGGGAACAGGCCCTTCTGAATATGTGACCGAAGTAGGTGAGATGAAGTCTGGCCATTCTTGCTTCCAAGGAGCATTCTGGCTACATTTCTTTTGGGACAGATTTGTTCATTATTCTGGCTGTCCATGTTATTTTCAATATTTCCCACCAACAACACAATTCAAAGGCATCAACTCTTCTTCAGTCTTCTTTATTCATTGTCCAAATTTCACATGCATATGAGGCAATTGAAAACACCACAGATAGGGGTAGGCTCACCTTAGGCTTCAAAGTGACATCTTTGCTTCTTAACACTTTAAAGAGTTCTTTGCAGCAGATTTGCACGATGCAGTATGACCTCTGATTTCTTGACTACTGCTTCCATGAATGTTGATTGTGGGTCCAGGTAAAATGAAATCCCTAACAACTTCAATTGTGTCTCCACTTATAGTTATATTGCTCATTGGTCCAGTTGTGAGGATTTTTGTTTCTTTATGTTGAGGTGTAATCCATACTGAAGACTGTAGTCTTCGATCTTTAAGAGTAAGTGCTTTAAGTCCTCTTCACTTTCAGAAAGGAAAGATGTGTCATCTGCATATTACAGGTTGTTAATTAGTCTTCCTCCAATCCTGATGATGGGTTTTTCTTCATATAGTCTAAATTTTTGAATTATTTGCTCAACATACAAATGTGGTGAATAGATTCAACCCTGCAGTAACCCTTCCCTGTTATAAACCTTTCCATCTGCCCTTGTTCTGTTTCAACAAAAAGCCTCTTGGTCTATGTACAAATTTCTCATTAGAACAATCATGTGTTCTGCAATACCATTCTTCATAACTTTATCCATAATTTGTTATGACCCATACAGTCAAATACCTTCTCATAGACAATAAAACACAAGTAGATGTCTTTCTGACTCAGTTAAGAGTCATCTGGCGTCAACAATGATATCTCTCATTCCATGTCCCTTTCTGAATTCAGCTCACAATTCTGGCAGTTCCCTGTCAATATAATGCTGCAACCATTTTTCAAGTATCTTCAGCACAATTTTACTTTCATTTGATATAAATGATATGCTTTGATAATTTACACATTCTGGTGGATCACCTTTCTTTGGAATGACAAAAATATCCAGCTCTTCCACTCAATTGGCCAGGTAGTTATCTTCCATATTTCTTAGCATAAGCAAGTGAGCACCTCCAGCACTGCATTAGTATGATGAAATATCCAGATATTCCATCAATTCCAGGAGTTTTGTTTATTTACCAATTCCTTCAGTGTAGTTTGACTTCTTTTTTTTAAATATCATTAGTTCTTGATCATATGCTACCACTTGAAATAGTTGGACATCACCCAATTCTTTCTCATGCAGTGACTGTGTATTCTTTCCATCTTCTTTTGATGCTACCTGCATCATTCAATAAATTTTTCAATAAATGATTCAATATTGCAACTTGAGACTTGAATTTCTTCCTCAGTTCTTTCAGCTTCAGAAATTCCCAGCATATTCTCCCTTTTGGTTTTCTAATTCCAGATCTTTACACATTTTTTGTAATACTTGAGGGAGTCTCTTCTGACATCCATTTAGGTCTTTTCTTCCTTTCCTTTCTTTTTAATGACCTTTTGCTTTCTTTATGTATGATGTTCTTGAAGTCATCCCACAACTCTTCTGGTCTTTGGTCATTGATGTTCAATGCATCAAATATATTCTTCACATGGTCTCTAAATTCACGAGTGATAAAATCAACTTCATATTTTGGTTTTTGTGAATTTATTTTGTTTAGCTTCAACTTGACCTTGCATATGAGCAATTGTTGGTCTGCTCTACAGTCATCACCTGGCCTTGTTTTGACTGATGATATTGAGCTTCTTCATCAACTCTTTCCACAGATGTAGTAGATCTGATTTTTGTGTATGCCATCTGTTGAGGTCTATATATAAATCTTCTGTCTATGTTGTTGATAAAGGGTATTGGCAATGAATAAGTCACTGGTCTTGCAAAATTCTGTCATGTGATCTCTGGCTTTATTTCTATCATAGGCCATATTTTCCAACTATGGATGATTCTTTTTGTTTCCAACTTTCACATTCCAATCAGCAATAATCATCAATACATCTTGATTGCATGTTTGGTCAATTCCAGACTCTGCAGATGTTGGTAAAAATCTAACCTCTTCATCTTTGGCTTTAGTAATTTGCAGGTAAAATAGTAGCATTAACTGGTCTTCCTTTTAGGTGTATGGATATTATCCCATCATTGACAGCATTGCACTGTAGGATAGATCTTGAGATGTTCTTTTTCATGATATACACAATGTCATTGCTCTTTAATTTATCACTCCCAGCATAGTAGATCATGTGATTAACTGACTCAAAATGGCCAATACCAATCCATTTCAGCTCACTAATGTCTATGATATCAATTTTTATGTGTTCTATTTCTTTTGACAACTTCCAATATTCCTAGATTTGTGATTTATACATTGCATGTTCTGATTATTAATGAATGTTTGCAGCCGTGTCTTGCAATTTTGAGCCATCTTCCGAGGTTATATCAGACAATGTTTCAGGGCTATTCATAAAATTTTCCAGTAATATATCAGACAGTGTTTTCCTGCTATTCATAAGGTTTTCAGTGGCAAGTTTTTTTCTGAAGTGGATGACCCTTCCTTCTTCCCAATTTGTCTTCAGCTGGAAGCTTTGCTGAAACCTGTCCACCATTGGTGACCCTGCTGGTATTTGAAGTACCTGTGGTGTGGCCTCCAGCCTTACAACAACACACAAGTCATCACATTATGACAACGTGACAGACAAATGGTGGAAAATGAGGATATTACCCTGGCAGTTCATCTGAGATCTATGTAATCACAAGGCTTCTTTAAAGTAGAAGAGGGAGGTAGAAAAGGAGGATAAAATCAGTGAGAGATTAGATGATGCTTATGATTTTGACATTGAAGAAAGGGGATCATGAGTCAGGGGATGTAGGTTAAAAGTTGTAAAAGTTAAGGGAAATTGTTAATTTAAACATATATTTTAATTAACAGTGATATGTGTGTGTGTGTGTGTGTGTATAATGTTTATTAAAATGTGAAATGACATTTGAAAATTAAGGCTCACTGACAGGCTCATTGTAAGGCTCAGTGCTGCACCTCTGACTATGGAGGGAGACTTTGGGGAAAGGCTTTCCCAGAGGTAATTAACATTTTGCATCATTCTCTTGAAATAGGCCCTATTATAAGTAGAAAAAAAGGACCTTTATTATAAAAGATCCTGTGAAATGGTAGAATTCAGTAAGTGAAGACAGAATCAGGACAAATGAAGACTGACTTCTATCAGCCCTGGAGCTTTTGGGGTCAGAAGATCTCTGGTACTAATTATTCACTAGGCAATTCCTAAAGCAGCTTTCTTTGTTTTGGTCAGCTTCTCTCAAATTATCACAAGAAGTGATAGAAAAATGGAGTGAAACCTAACCTTAGAAAATACTGGTGAGAATTTTTTTTTCCCTTCTAAAACTAATTTATCTGTACAGAAGTTTTGTAGAAAATGACAATTCAATCAAATTTCTCCAATGTGAGCACCTTTAGTAGAATTGCAAGACATTATTCTCAGAAGTAAAGGAAAATGAAATTGTTTATATGATGATAACAAAATAATAAAGTATATCTTTCATGATTATTAGATAAACTAGCATGAATGTAAAAAGAAATAGCCAATCAAGGATTTTATCAATTGAAAAGCAAGTGAGGAGTTATCATGTTTGAAATTCACAGAAAGGAGAGCAAAGAATGGTTTGAGATGGATATCAATGCAAGGAAAACGTGGGAATCCTCAAGGACCTTGGGTATGGACAAACGTTGCTCAATTAAAATCAGATCTAACTGCTGTTTTTGCTGCAGAAAATGCCAGTAACATAATTCACATTTGTCAAAAAAATGTATGATTTGAGCTTGTTTACATCAGGCTCTCTTAGGAGCAAGAATTGTTATTATGTTATTAATCAGGTGAAAAAAGCAAAGGGGATCCAACATCCAAAAGCAGAGAGAAGTACTTAAGCTCAGAATCCGAATTAGACGATGATGATAATGATTACTATTATTTTGCATTGCATACGAGAAAACACACTTGTAGTGACTACTCCAACAACTTTAATTTCTACACATGAAGACACGCCCGTGGTTTTCTAAAAGTGGACATGCCAAATACCATTCCCCCCCACACAAAATAATAGAGCAGAGTACTGAGTTCAGTATGAGTGGTAGGCATTAAACTTGAAAAGGAATCTCGATAATGTGGCCTTACTACAAAGTTCTTAATGTTTAGCTAAAATACTGAGCCAGCCCACACTAACCTGCAGTTAGAATAATCATTTATATCTATGGTTTCTTTTGTGGAAGGACTATAAAAATTGCTTTAATCAAACTATTTCAGACATAATTTCTCACCTAACATTCCAGTGGTCATCTAAAGAGTGTAAAATTTCACCATTGAAGATACATCATTCAAATTCAATATTGTCCTCTCCCTATAGCCATTTGAATTCTCTTGCAGAGATACCTCTTCCACAAATATTTAATTCTTCAGTATTAGTGATAATAATGCTAATTTTTTCACCCATATTGGAAGATCTAATACAAATTATGATGCAAGTTGAAGGGTAAAATAATGCATGAAGGCATGGTGATATTAAATTTCTCCCAATACTCCCTACCTGACCACTCCTGGTACACAGATAAAGTATGGGATTTCCTGAAACACTGAGTATGAAGGTGAAGAAATTATCTGAGATTTCATCTTCTTCAAAATCAAATGAGTCTTGCTTTGTTTCCAGTTGTTGTTATGTGCCATTGAGTCAGACTCAACTCATAGCAACCCCTCCTTGGGTTTCCAAAGTGGTTTCACTATGGAAGTAGATTGCCCAAACTTCCTTCCAAGGAGTGGCTGGTGGGTTTGAACCACCAGCCTTCTGGTTTGCAGTCAAGTGCCTTAGGCACTACGCTACCAGAGTTTCTTTCCAATTATCTAAAAACCTGTAATTCTTCTCCCTATGCCAACTACTTATCTGTTTGAGAC
>NW_006922386.1:220412-224680 GCF_000298275.1 Orycteropus afer afer | reverse complement strand
GGGTTTGAACCACCAGCCTTCTGGTTTGCAGTCAAGTGCCTTAGGCACTACGCTACCAGAGTTTCTTTTATTGCCTTATCTTCATGCATTTCTGGCTCCCTACCAGAGGGTTATGTGGATATTCTAAATTGACAGAAAAGTTTAATTCCAGGCAGAATTAACAGTTAGAGTGATAGAGAGGATAGATAAATTGGACCATTCTCCTTTCAAAAATAGTGCAATGGAAAAAAAAAAAAAAATAGTGCAATGGAAGCCCCATGATTTTAAATGATTTACCCAAGGTTACATCATCATTCAGTTTGAACCCACTGAACACATGGGGATACTGTGCGTTTAAAATTGACTAGATGGCACCTAAAACAACAGCAGCAGCAACCACAGCAGCAGTATGTAAGAGTCAGAGTGCTACAGTTTTCCTCGTGTCTCCTCTACCCCACACCAAATCCTGACTCTGAAAGTGTCTGATCAAACAGGGGAGCATAAACACATACACATAATGATTCGAGTTTCATACATAGGAGAACTGCTGAGAGCACACACTCTCTGCTATTTGTGTTCACTGGCTGATGTGCTATACGGGAATGTCCATGTTCGGAAGAGACCCTTTAGGCTTAGGTCTTCCTTTCTCTATCGAACAAGATGTTAAATTTCCAGATATATAAATGTTACTTTTTCACCAAACACAGAGCTATATGTTACCTCAGAATTCATTCAAACTTATGGTGACTCCTTGTGTGTCAGAGTATAAGTATGCTCTATAGAACTTTTTTTGTTTTGTCTTTTGTTATTTATTTTTGTCACTGTTGTGGTGAGTACACACAGCAAAACATGCATTAATCCTATATTTTCTGTAAGTATAATACTGCAATATTGATTACATTCCTGAGTTGAGAAACCATTCTCACCCTCATTTCCTGAGTAGTTCCTCTCCAGTTAACATAAAATCATTGCCCGAAAGATTTCTTTCTAACCTTTTGTGTTGCTCGTGTCCATGTGAGGCTATAGTTCTTAAAAGAGCATTAAGCTCATGGCAGATATGTCTTACTAGATAAGGGTATTTACCAGCTTATTTTTTTGAAAGTAGAATGCCAGGCCTTTCTTCCAAGGTGATTCTGAGTGGATTTGAATATCCAATCTTGTGCTTAACAATAGAACATGTTAACTGTTACCACCATCCATGGACCCAAAACAGAGAAGTTGTTTCAAAATCACATGTAGTGCTTATACAGAATAAGAACTAGGCAAATGCTTAAAAGCAAATGAATAAACCTTAAAAAATAGCAAAAGAGATGGAACTCTTGCTTTGAAGGTGATATAGGGGAATTGTTTGATCTCTCTGAACTTTGTTTCCTCATATGAAGTGAATGAATAAATATTGCATGAAGATGATGGTTAGAATATATACACTTTAATTTCTGTGACTAGGCATGCCAAATAGCAGTAAGTACCCATTTCTAATTTTCAACTTGTGTGAATATTCATTTTTTTTTTCCTGTGATAGAAATAATATCTTTGGTCTTTTTTTTTTTTTTTTCTTTTAAAGATGATTGAATTATCTCTAGAACTTGGCCTCCTAGAATAATTCCATGGAAAAAATAAGCAATGTAACTGTGTTCATTTTAAGAGGCCTTTCTCAGAACCCAAAGGTGGAAGAAGTTTGCCTCGTGGTGTTTTCATTCTTCTATTCAGCTATTCTTCTGGGAAACCTTCTCATCATTCTCACTGTGAGCATGGGCAATGTTCTCAAGTCTCCTATGTATTTCTTTCTCAAATATTTGTCATTTGTGGACATCTGTTACTCCTCAGTTACAGCTCCCAAGATGATTATCAACCTATTAGTCAAGAGTAAAACTATCTCTTACATGGGGTGTATGTTGCAACTCTTTGGGGTACACTTCTTTGGTCCCACTGAGGTCTTCATCCTTGTCGTAATGGCCTATGATCGGTACGTGGCTATCTGTAAACCATTGCATTATATGACGATCATGGACCAGGACAGATGCCAGAAAATGTTGCTGGGGGCCTGGTTAGGTGGGTTTTTACATTCTATAATTGAGTTGGCTTTGATGCTTCAGCTCCCCTTTTGTGGACCCAATGTGATCAATCACTACTTTTGTGACGTCCACCCTATGCTGAAACTTGCTTGCACAGACACATATGTTTTTGGTGTTGTTGACACAGCCACCAGTGGGACCGTTGCTCTGGGGACCTTTATTATCTTGATAATCTCCTACACTCTCATCCTCATGTCCCTGAGAAAGCAGTCAGCAGAAGGCAGGCGCAAAGCTCTCTCCACTTGTGGCTCCCACATTACTGTGGTCATCATGTTTTTTGGTCCCTGTACTTTCATGTACATGCGCCCTAATACTACCTTTGCTGAAGATAAGATGGTGGCTTTATTTTATACCATCATTGCCCCCATGTTAAATCCCCTCATTTATACACTTAGAAATGCAGAAGTGAAAAATGCAATGAAGAAATTGTGGTGTAGGAAGGTTTTCTGGGAGGCTAATGACAAATAGTTTAAAGTAATGATACTTTAATCTGGGTGATTTTAATTAGTTCAGTCTTTCTTAATGCATCTATATAATGAAGACAGTAATTCAGATCTCGCTGGGTTGTTGGCAGAAACAAATGCTTTTTCTCCTCTCCATTCTTGCCTATTTTCCTTTAAAGTGAAAGTCTGTTGAATGTTTAGAACTGTGATTGGTACACATTAAGCACTCAGTATCATATGTTGTTTGATGGAAGAATACATGAAATCTAGCAAGGACTCAAGGTAAACCATGCTAATTTACATCCTCCCATGACAGAAGTTCTTGTGCAAACTAAACCTACAAATTTTGAGTGGAAGGGTATAGGTGTGCAGATAGAAAAATTAGAACCTTAAAAGACAAAAGATATGTTTTCAGCCTCTGTTCCTGGGGTATGTGTATTGGGGGGGTGCAAAAACATCTTTTCTATAGGACTCATTTTCTTTGACCCTGTTGTAGTCGTTGTTGTTAGGAGTTGTTGAATTGGCTCTGATTCATAGCAACCCTATGAACAACAGAATGAAACACTGCCCGGTCCTGTGCCAGACTCACAATACTTGCTACACCTGAACCCATTGTTGCAGCCACTATGTCAATCCATCTCATTGGAGGCTTTCCCCTTTTTTGTTGACCCTCCACTTTTCCAAGCATGATTTCCTTCTTCAGGGAATGATCCCTTGTGATAACACACCAAAGTAGGTGAGACAAAGTGTGGCCATTCTCACTTCCAAGGAGTATTCTGGCTGTACTTCGTCCAGGACAGTTTTGTTAGTTCTTTTGGCAGTTTAGGGTACTGTCAGGATTCTTTGCCAACATGACAATTCAAAAGCATCAACTCTTCTCATAAACTCACCCCTGTTCACACAGTTTTCTCAGTCAATTCTTCCCAGAGGAGCTTAGACAGTCTCTTCTTGGTTCCTTGAAAGGAAATGGCCAAGAACTATGAGTACTCAGATTCTCACCAGTTTTGTGGGGGCAGAAAAGTTCAGCAATAGCATTTTATTATATAATTTATCATCACCACAGTTTTATATTTTATAACAGCTTTATAATGTTGCTGTCAAAAGATGGGAGAGGCGAACTTGATTGGAAATTTCATTGATGAAAATAAATGACAAGTTTTCTCATTTTCCAGATGAAGAAATTAATTTATTTCATTATGGAAAACCATGAACATATGTCTCCCTGTGTCTTTTAACCACTGATTATAGTTCTGTCTTCTGTAGCAGTGTGTGATATTTTAAATACATTTACTTGCAATGGTCATTTTAATACATAAAGAGATCTTTGATTTCCCTCCACAGCTTGTCCTTTTTCTCATTTAATATATCCAAGAGATTAAAACATTTCTCACATACCCAGAATTTCACAATTGTTGTAGTACTTTCATGGAGATGCTTCATTTTGTGGTTTCCAGTTCTTATATGGGGACCAAATTTGAATACAATCTCACAAACCAACAAGAAGATAAAACTTACATTGTATGCAGGAGAAGAATGATAGTTACATAGGGAATATCTGAACCCAACCTGAAGGCTCCAGTTTAGACCAGCCAGTATCTGTTGAATGGTCCTTGATCCACAAACATATGAACAGGGATTAAACGACTCTTAGTAAACCACGGAATAGCTTATTACACACCATTTGTGAGATGACATATCCAACAACAACAAAATTAAACTCACTGCCATTGAATTGATTCCAACTGACAACTATCTCCATAGGGTTTCCACG
>NW_006922386.1:218369-219272 GCF_000298275.1 Orycteropus afer afer | reverse complement strand
TTAATTTTATTTCATCCTGAAGCTAATTTCTATAAATGTATCCCTCATGTTAAAACATAGTTTCCTGTAGCACTAGAAAAGAGAGCACTTTAAATGTATATAATTAATTTTCTTGGTGAGATCTGTGGTGTAGGGGAAGGAAAGCCTGAAAACATCACTTCTGATTCTCTCATATTTGCAAACTTGATGAACTTTTACACATTTTCTCACCCAGTATCCTTGCTCTATAAGTTCTGTAACTGTCAGAATTCACCAGGCCAGAAAAGCTTAGAAGCCTTGGATGAGGACAAAAGGAAAGAAGGGCCATATTAAATTATGAGTGATACTCACTCTTCCTATCCTTTAGCCATTTGTTCATCCCATATGTCTGTCTGGGCCTCTACTGAGAGGGACTGATATGTAGGCTTCTAGAACATTCTAGTATTTTCTTCAAGACCTGAGAGCTGCCTATGATATGGTCATGATGTTCTTGTTGTTATGTGCCATTGAGCCATCTCTGACTCATAGCCACCTTATGTCCAACAGAACGAAACACTGTCCAGTCCTGTGCCAGCCTCACTATCCCTACTATATTTGAGCACATTGCTGCAGCCACTGTGTCAATCCATCTCATTGAGGGTCTTCCCCTCTTTTGTTTACCTTCCACTATACCAAGCACATAGGAGGAGAATGGTCTTCTCCAGAGAATGGTCTCTTCTGAAAACATGACCAAAGTAAGTGAGATGAAATCTGGCCATTCTTGCTTCTAAAGAGCATTCTAGCTGCACTTCGTCCAGGACAGATATGTTAGTCCTTTTAGCAAGCTGTGGTATTTTCAGCATTCTTCACCAACATCAAAACTCAAAAGCAGAAACTCTTCTTCCATCTTCCTTATTCATTGTCCAGCTCTCACATGCATATGAG
>NW_006922386.1:216171-217122 GCF_000298275.1 Orycteropus afer afer | reverse complement strand
GTTGTTGTTGTTAGGTGCCCTTGATTGCAGTCTTACTCATGTTGTTGTTGTGTTGTTATGTACCTTTGAGTCAGACACAACTCATACAACCCCTCCTTGGGTTTCCAAGGCAGTATCACTAAAGAAGTAGATCACTCAACCTTCCTTTTGATGAGTGGCTGGTGGGTTTGAACCGCCAGCCTTCTGGTTAGTAGTCAAATGCCTCATAGTGAAACTATTTACAATGGAAGGAAACACTGCTTGGTCCTGGACTATCCACACGGTCAGAGATATTCTTGAGCCCTTCATTGAAGCCACCATGTCAATCCATTTCAATGGGGCTTTTCCCTGTTTTACGACCCTCTACTTTACCAAGCATGATGTCTTTTTCCAGAGACTGATGTCTTCTGACAGCATCACCAAAGTAGATGAGACAAAGTCTGGCCATTCTGGCTGCACTTCTTCCAGGACAGATTTTTTTCATTCTTCTGGCAGTTCAGGTATTTTTAATATTCTTCACCAACACAAAAATTCAAAGCATCAACTATTCTTTTATCTTTCTAATTCACTGTTCAGCTTTCACACACATATAAGGAGATTGAAAATATTAAGAGTTGGGTCAGGCATATCTTAGTCTTCAAAGTGAAATCTTTGCTCCTTAACACTTTAAAAATGTCTTTTGTAGCAAAATTTCCCAGTGCAATACAGTGCATGATTTCCTGACTATGGCTTCCATGGGTGTTGACTGTGGATCTGAACAAAATGAAATCTTCAGCTTTAATCTTTTATCTGTTTATCATGATGTTGCTTATTGGTCCAATTGTGAGGATTTTTGTTTTATTTATTTTGTGTTTTAATTCTTACTGAAAGAAGTAGTCTTTGATTTTCATCAGTAAGGGATAAAAGACATCTTCACTTTCAGCAAGCAAAGTTGTTTCATCTGCATTTCTTAAGTTGTTAATGAGTTTTCCT
>NW_006922386.1:202123-215031 GCF_000298275.1 Orycteropus afer afer | reverse complement strand
GTTTTGATTCCCAGTGCCATCAAGTTGATTATTGCCTCAGTGCCCCATGTGAGAAAGTAGAACTGCTCCATAAGATTTCCTAGGCTGCAATCTTTCCAGAGCAGACTACCAGGTCATTCTCCCAGGAAGCCACAAATGAGTTCAAATCATTAACTTCTGGTTAGCAGCTGAGCACTTTATCATTGTGCCACCTGGAAGTGTTATGACTGATGATACTGAAATTTTTCATGACCACTTTTCACAGATGTAGTCAATTTGATTTCTGTGTATTCCATCTGGAATTCCACATGTATAGGCGCCATTTATATTATTGATAAAAGGTTATTGCAACAAATAAGTTGTTGGTCTGGCAAAATTCTGTCATGCAGTTTCTGGAGTAATTTCCATCACTGAGGCCATAATTTCCAACCATTCATATTCTTTTTTGTTTCTCACTTTTTCCTTTGAATCACCAGTAATTAATCACCCATACACCTTGATTGTATGTTTGGTCAGTTTCTGATTGCAGAAGTTGGTAAAATCTTCAGTTCTTCATATTTGGCTTAGTGGTTGGTGCATAAATTTGAATAGTAATATAAGTGGTCTTCCTTGTAGGCATATGAATATTATCCTGTTACTAACAGCATTGTTCTTCAGGATCTAGAAATGGCCTTCATTGATGATGAACATGATACCATTTGTCTTTGATTTGTCATTCCAGGCATAGCAGGCCATAAGACTGTCAGATTCAAAATGGCTTATATCAGTCAATTTCAGTTCACTATTGCCTAGAATGTTGATTTTTACATGTTCCATTTTATTTTTGACAAATTCCAATTTTCCCACATTCGTACTTCATACATTCCACATTCCAGTTTTTAATGGATGTGTGTACATGTGTCATGCCACATCAGCAAATGAAGGTCCTGAAAGCTTTACTCCAACCAAGTCATAAAGGTCAACACTACTCTGAGAAGGAAGTTGTTCTGCTGTCATATTTTGAGGGCCTTCCAAGTGGATGGGCTCATCTTCCAGCATTATATCAAACAATGTTTCACTGCTATTCATAAGGTTCTCAGTGGTCAATTTTTTCAGAAGTGGATGGCCCCATTCTGCTCGGTCTGTATAAGTATTTTACGTAGGATGGAAAGTTTAGGGACATTTTTTAGAAGTGATTGACAATCTAAAGTATGAAGGTGGAAGTAAAATATGATTATGGTAATTGAGCATTACAAGGTAAATTATTTGATAGATGGATGAGGGAAAAAAGCAAATAGAAAAAAAATATCTCTTTGAGTTTTCTGGAAATGTTCCATGGATGTGTTTTATTGAGGCTTCAAATCTCCTCAATGACAACAAATTATATATTTGAATGGGTTATTATAGGATTATATACCTAGAAAATCTCCCTTAATTTTTGGAGTGATTCAATATTTATTTAGCACCGACTTCTTTTCCGTGCTTAAATTCAACTCTCAGCAGACGAAAATCCCTCATCTTAGGTTGCTTAGCTCTAATGTGTCATTCATGTTATATATCATTTTAATGGGAGCAATTTTGTGAAGAGAACTCAGTGTCTTATGATATTGCAACAGTTCGTTACATTGTACCATTCCTTTGTTTTTGAAATGTTCTATCTTTTTTGAATTAATACCTTCCCTTTTTTTTGTACTGATGTTCTAAACTAATATTTCCTTGTGATTTTAAGACGAGCAAAAGATCTTTATATGGATGTTCCTAATTTACAATAGGACTTGAGGTATTTAGTCATTTATGTGGTATGGTTAGTGTGCAGAAGCTCAGCAACAGAACACTGAAACTCCAAAAGTGAGAAAAGTAAAATAATCATATTATCAGCATTAAATACAAATAAACTGGAGATAGTTCATATTTCTGATAAAAGTAAGAATTTATATTAAGTCAATCAATAATATGATATTATTATATTTCAAGACTGATTATTTCACTGAAATTGCCATTAACATTCAGAAAATTGCTCACAAAACATATTTCCTGTTAGTGAAGGCAGGAAGAATCCCCTATTGCTGCAGGAAGCTGCTATTTGAGATGTGGTAATAAATGGGCTGTGAGAATTGCCCGCAGAGTTTTGTTGCCTATAATGGGCAGAGCAGACGGACAGCAGCATATTGGCTGTACATGCCAAGAGTTATGGCAAAGGTTCATAGTCATCCATTACACTGTGCTAAAATGTAACAAATCTTTATCATTACCAAACTATATTAATTTTCAAGCTTTTTCTGATTTTTATTCAAATAAAACTTACCAACAGTGTCCTCTTGTCAGAGATTACTTTGAAATAAATTTAGTAAAATATTACTAGTTCCCTGGGTTCTTACTTTTCTATGCTTTTGGGACATTAAGAAGTTTACTTTTTTTTGGTGGGACTGCAAAATGGTACAACCACTTTAGAAATAATATGGCACTTCCTTATAAAATTGGACATGAAATGCCATATAACCCTGCTATCCCTCTACTATGTATATATCCTACAGAAATAACAGCCATGACACAAATAGATATATGGATACTCATGCTCATCATAAAATTAGTCACAATAGCAAGTAGATGGAAATAATAATGTAAGCACTCATCAATAGCTGAAAGGATTAACAAACTGTGTTATATATAAACAATGGAAAACTATATGCCATTAAAGAATAATTATAAATCTGGAAAACATCTTTGTGATAGTTAAGATTGTGTGTCAACTTGGCTAGATTGTAATTTGAGTGGCTTAGCAGCTGGATGTTGTTTTTCTCTGATGAGATTGGAATTACCTCCATGTTGGAATCAGATAACTGTGAGCAGTGGATCAGGTGAGGGAAAGCTGCCTCTGTGGTATGGTCCGCTTCCAGTACATGGAGAAACTTTGAGAAATGTCTCTGGGTTTTGGCATATTTGGTTTCTGTCAACTCTTCATCTCAGGCTCCTGAACTTGAACAAGTGGCCTGCCGTGTTGTCTGCCGATTTTGGGATTGTGCCATTTTACCTGATGATGTTGGATCCTCAGCAGCCATTATCTCCCTGAGTCAGAAGAAGCCTTTAGGTCCAATTGGCCTGAACATGAGGCAGAGCTGAAGCCCAGGGTTAAGAGGCCGTTTACCAGCCCCTAGAGCTGTCATACCAGATTTGGACTTCTAGCTTCTTAAGGTGTCAGAGAATAAATTCCATCCATTTGTGGTATTTCAGCAGCACTAGAGAATCAAGCCAAACTTGTAACATGAATAATCCTGGAGGACATTATGCTGAGTGGAATTAATCAATCACAAAAGGATAAATATTGCATGAGACCACTATTACAAAAACTCAATGAAAGATTTACACGTTGGAAGAAACATTATTTGATGGTTCCTGAGATCAGGGGAGAGCAAGGGAAATTACTAAAGAGAAGGTAAACAAATATTAAGTTGGATGAAGAGAAAGGCATTATAAAGTCATTTGGAGGTCAGTACAAAATGAAGTGAACTGAAGACACTGGAAAGTGCATAAAAAATAAAGGACATGAAAGTAAATATAATTACATACACTATCTGCAATATTGGAAGGAAGGTTGGGTAATCTACTTCCGTAGTGATACTGCCTCAGAAACCCAAGGAGGGGTCCCTATGAGTCAGGTCTGACTTTATGGCACATAACAAAAACAACAACATCTGCAATAAGAGTCATAACAATAATCTATATAGATACATATATAGACATAAAAGTTGAAGAGGTGGAGAAATTCAATAGGAGTTGAGGCAACTAGGCAAATCTTTTAAAGCTGTTGAGAGATGTTGTTGGCAAGTAGCCCTTCTATCAGCTGCCTTTCCACTCTCCCTGATTGTTGTGTGGTATCTCTTCTTTCTAAATTACTGATAAAATACAAGAAGAAGAGCGGGAAATGGATTGTAGAACTTGTTTCGATAAAGGCTGTGGTGCTATTATGCCAAAGATAGGGAAGAGAAGTTAGCCTATTTCAATGCTCCCCAAAGGAGGAAGTTATATGTGGGAGCTGGGAGTGGGCTACTGTGGTTGTTATGTGCCGTTGAGTTGTACCTGACTCATAGCGACCCCTCCTTGGGTTTCCGAGGCAGTATCATTACGGAAGTAGATTGCTCAGCCTTCCTTCTGAGGAGTGGTTGGTGGGTTTGAACCGCCAGCCTTCTGGTTAGCAGTCAAGTGCCTTAGCCACTATGCTATCAGAGCTCCTGGGCTTGGACTACTAGGTCTCTTTTGAACTTATCAAGTGGCACATGTGAAATGTCAAAGCAAGGTGAAAGCCCATAGTATCAGGACAGATGCTGACCAGATAGAACCTGTGGGCAGATAGGAGCTTCTCAACACCAGCTCCAGCCGCTAAGTCCTTCTCTGAACACTTCCAAGCAGACTAGGTAGGCAAATTGCACATCAATCCTAAAGGCCCTTTCCTGGGTTACAGGGGAAGAATTTCGTGTCCTTTGTCACATCTTCACAGATTGCTTCCATCACCAAAATTCATACCTCTCTGTCCCCAAAACATCCGACTTTCACCACAGCTCTTGTCTGCACATTTTAGCCAAGGGCAAGGCCTGCCATGTCCAGTGACCTACTAAAGCATCCTTCCTTCCTGAACACTTGTCCACAGTTAAGCTTAGACCAACCATATATCTGCAAGCTCCTGGTAGACAGGGTGGAAATTCTGTACTTCTTTGGGTCTGGGAAGTGAGCTGAGAGGATGTGGATAGTCATTGTTGCATGTGTTGGAAGATTTGTGTGCTGGATATTGATGCCTAAGAGATTCTGTAGGTCTGGAAAAACCCCAGGTCCTGTGTCCAAGATCCTGGGAATATCTCCATTCCAGCTCTACTTCCACCGTGACTTGAATTGGCTACTACCAGTTATTTCTGTATGGACCTAGAAAATTGAACCCTTGTGGCACAGCCCCAATCACTGAATCCTGAGCTTCAGATGGTGATAGACTCCATAATTCTCTAAAGAAAGTAAACCTGGCAGGAGGCCCCTGATGAATACAACTAGACACCAGAGGACTCTATTCACAGTCATCAGAGAAGATTTCTTGAGGAGGAGCTTGCCAGGATGGAGTTTGTAGGGCACTGCCAAGACTTGATTAGTATCATTTTGGAGACAGCCTGTGGATTTTGTTGGAGTTTCTGAAGGGGTGGTGTCAGGGACTAATCAGCCAATATTAGAGCCACAGATCAACAAGAGCATTTTCTGAAGATGCTTGTGCTTGGAATCTGACATTGAGCAACAACTTCTGGCTATTTTCTGTAAGATTTAGCACAGTTAAGGAGGAAGTGCCATGGAAAGAAAAAGTGTGGATTTGGAGATGTTGAACTCACTAGGAAAATCTTTCCCACATGGATAAGGATGTTGTTGGCAAGTGGTCCTTCACTCAGATGTATTATAGCTTTCTCTCTCTCTCTCTCTCTCTCATTGTTATATGGTATCTCCTCCCTGTAACCTTCAAAGATAATACAAGAAGTACTACAGGAAATCAATGCTAGAGCTGGCAGATGTAAGGACTGTTTTCTACTGTTCACGCAAAGGCAGAGAATAGATGTTCTTCCAAACAGAGAACATCTACTAAAAATAAAGGGGGAAAAAAAAGAGCAATTATAATTTTTTTTTTTCATCTTAATTGGTAATTAATTAAAGTATACATCCACTGCCTAGAAAAAATAATAAGATTATCATATAAAATTGATGTTCACAGATTATTTGATAAACTGTACATATATTATTTAACCATGCATACATACATATATGATTTCAAGTATAGATGAACAAAGTTAGTACACTGTACATGTTTATTTGATATAATGGCAGATGGGAGAGTTGACCCGTTCCTACAGTCTTCAAGACCATTTTGGACATTTTTTACTGTGTTGTTCAGAATGAACATGAATCTTTGTAAGTCAATAAATGAATTACTGAATGATAATTCCTTTGTTTCAAAGTCTCTCTATATAATGAATAAATTATAGTGACACTGACATAAAATACTAATATGGTGTGATGATAACAGAAAATAATAGTAATAAACATAAAATAATAATGATGATTGCATGCATTAACTATAACATTTTTTAATGCAAAGCAGTATACATATTTTAACGTGCATTAAATCCTCAATCCTTTCAAACTTCCTATGGAATATTTTCCAAAATTTTTTCAGCCACTTATGTAGATTCTGATAAAGAATTTAAAACACTAATAAACACTAGGTAAAATAAGAAAGAGAACTCTTGACGGTCAAAACAAGAAAAAAGGTTTAGAAATCATTTAATATCATGTGAACAGCATGATACACAGAATGTTAAAAATCAGCAAATATATGTTGAACACATAAATAATAACTGAATACATCATATTGTTGGAAAATGGAGACTTGGTTTTTGTAGACTTGAAGTGTTATGTCTAAAGTCACAGCACCCGATGATTCATATTTTTGCACATTGACCTGACAATGTAAATAAGTTATACAGACTGTGTAAGCGCAGGTATTACAAGAGACTTTGCTGCAGCTTACAATGAATATGATAAATATTCAAGCATTAACAAGAGCAATATTTGGTAATTTTTCAAATAAACTGTCTATCCTTCTCTCATATCCTTACCCTAAGAGTCTTTCCCAGACACTGACACTATTGTTCCTTTATTTTGAATCCTTCTAGGGATGGATTCAACGTGTGCATATTTTTCTGTACTTTTATGTTGAAATACAATTTGGAGATCATTTCTTATTTGCATGTATAACTATGCTTCAGTTGTTATATACCATAATTTATTACATTAAATACCATAATTTATTACAGGCAAAAAATAATAATAATAAATATCTACATTGTGTCTCATTTCTAGGTCTTTGTTTCTTTGATGACTATCAGCCAGGAGGCTCTCAACTCTTCAAGGCTACCAGAATTATTCATCATGTCACCTCTTTTATTTTAAAATCAGTGATGGTATGCTAAGTCCTTCTCATGCTTCAAATTTCTTTGCCCTCTCTGAAATCCTTAGGGAAATAGTGTATCTGAGTGGCACAAGAGTGCACTGTCCTAGATGTAGTTGTTATTTCAACCAGATTCATCCATTTGCCTCCCTTGTGGCCAGACATGCTCTCACAGCAGCCTGCACTTACATGATTTTGAGACACTACAGGTCAAGAGATCTCCAAATTCTATACTTCATGTTCCAGGTCATTCATGGCATGACTTGATGGGAACTTGTCTAATCCTCATAACTTGACTCCTTCACCAGAGATTTATGCTGCTGAAGTGGTAGATACTGTGGGACATAATTGGAGCCCAAACATGCCCAATGGCCTTCTATCAAGCTTGTCTAATACTACGAATTCCTTTGATGTTAATTCAGACTCTGTCATCTCCTATAACCAGAAGGGCCCAATGAGTTGACCAGAAATTGCAGAGAAGTTGATCCATTGTACGGTAGACTTTGATGAATAAGAAAATGGAGTTAATAAATACATTGTTTCCCTTCTCATCTACAGATTATTTGGAAAAGCAATAGCAGCATGTAGCCTCTTTTAAAAGATTCAGTGAAACCTCCAGTTCAACTGTGCTCATTCCAAAGTAGTGGAGAGAGTTCATTAAGTCCCTTGTGGTATTGATTCTTCCTCCCTGCCTCACTTCCTTCCCCTCAGTACTGATTCCTTGGGAGTGCATTCCCTAAAGTAATGCTATCACATAAGCTTTTGTTGTAGACTCTATTTTCTTAGGCATCAGACCTATTACAAATACTTACTGCTTTATTTCATTTCAGTAAACGGTCGAAACAAGCAATATTAAATGAAAATGTCAGAATTCAGGATGAAGTTTGCATTTATGGGTGATAAGGGAAGAGTGACTAGGCAGGAAATCCAAGTGGATTTTCAGGATGATAACAATGTTTTATTGCTTGGCCTTGGTATTTATACAGTGTTCATTTGTGATAATTATTTTTCATATGTTCTAAACTTCACAATGTTTTGTTGTTTTTGTTGCTTACTGTCAATTCAACTCTGATTAATAGCAACCTCATGCATAAAACCTTGTCCAGCTCTGTGCCATTTTCATGATCACTGGTAGGTTTGGGACCATTGCTGCTGCTACTATGTCAATCCATCTCACTGATGGTTTCCTTCATTTGTGTTTATCTTTTACTTTACCAAACATTGATGACCTTTCTCTTTATTAACTTATTGTCATTCTACATGTGCATATGACTCTCTTTTTCTATCCATGAGATTATCTGATAGTCTTCCTTCATTCATATTCCTGTCTTTTGTGTATAAGAGATGGACATTAATATTCAAATTATTTACATATGGTATCTAGGATTATTTCTAAAACATCTTTTAAAACATCTCCTAGGTTGTAAAGTACACTTTGCAATGTGGAAATGAAAGAAAGTTACCTTTTCAACTAATCAAATAACTAAGTAACTAACTGACCGTGGTAGTTAAGGTTGTTGTCAACTTGGCTGGGGCTGGTTGAGTGGCTGGGCAGCTGGAGGTATTTATGAGTAGCTGAGTAGCTGCTTTAGGGATGTGGTCTGCTTCTTGTATATAAAGAGCTTTGGGATTGGCCTCTAGCTTTTTGGCATGCTTGAACCCTGGATGTAGCCAACTCATTGTTCAGCAGCCTGCCATGCCCTGCTGATCTTGGGACCTTTTCTGGACTTGAATTTGTGGTCTGCTGTGTTGTTTGGTAACATTGAGACTGTGCCTTTTTATTTGTTGACCTTGTGTCTGTCAGCCTCAGCAGCCAGCAGTTGTCTGAGTGAAGAAAAGCCTCCAGCTTCAGTGGGTGGGACCAGGAGGCAGAGCTGAAGCCTAAGGTTGAGGGGCTTTCACCCCACCTTTAGAGCCTGGCACCTTGAACTCAGACTTCTGGCCTCCAAAATTGTAAGAATAAACTCCTATTTGTTAAACCCATCCCATTTGTGGTATATTCCTGCCAGAGTGGCACTAGGTAACTAGAACACTTAATAGAAAGCAGAGTACTATGCCCCCAAATAGTCTATGTGCTAATCACCAAAACTTGTGAATATGTGCTTATATCACTAGGAGGTAATTAAAATTACAGATGAAATTAAGATTGCTAATCAGCTTATTTAAAATAAGGATGCTGCTGGGTGCCATTGAGACAGCTCCAACTCATAGTGACCCTATGCACAGCAGAATGAAACACCACCCAGTCCTGAACCAACCTCACAATCTTTGCTGTGCTTGAGTCCATCATTGCAGCTACTGTGTCAGTCCATCTTGTTGAAGGTTTTTTCCTTCTTTGCTGACCCACTACTTTACCAAGCATGATACCCTTCTCTAGAGAATGGCCCCTTTTGATACCATGACCAAAATAGGTGAGAAGTCTGGCCATTCTCACTTTGAAGGATCAGTCCAGCTCCAGTTTTTCTCATCCACATTTGTTAGTTCTTCCGGTCATCCATAGTATTTTCAGTATCCTTCACCAATACCCCAATTCAACGACATCTTTGTTTTTCATCGTCCAGCTGTCACATGCATATAAGGGGTCTGAAGATACCATGGTTGGGGTTAGGCACACGTTAGCCTTCAAAGTGATATTTTTACTTCTTAACACTTTAAAGGGGTCTTCTGCAGCACATGTGCACAGTGTAATATGATCTCTGATTTCTTGACTATTGCTTGCATGGGTGTTGATTGTGGATCCAAGTAAAATGAAATCCCTGACAACTTCAGTTGTGTCTCCATTTATCATGATGTTGCTTAGAGGTTCATCTGTAAGGATTTTCATTTTCTTTAGGTTGAGCTATAATCCATAGTGAAGGCTGTAGTCTTTGATCTTCATCAGTAGAGTCTCAACTCCTCTTCACTATCAGTAAGCAAGTTGTGTCATCAGCATATCACAGATTGTTTATGAGTCTTCCTCCAATTCTGATGCTATGTTCTTCTTCATATAGTCCAGCTTTTGGGATTATTTGCTCAGCATGCATATTGAATAAATATGGTGAAAGGATACAACCCTTAAGTACCCCTTTCCTGTTTTTTAAAACCAAGCAGTATCCCCTTGTTCTATTTGAATGACCGCCTCTTGGCCTATCTACAAATTCCTCATGAGCACAATTAAGTGTTCTGCAATTCCTATTCTACACAACTTTATCCACACTTAGTTATGATCCACATAGTCAAATGCCTTTGCATAGTCAATAAAACAGGTAGACATCATTCTGATATTCTTTGCATTCAGCTAAGATCCATCTGACATCCACAATGATCTGTCATCCCATGTCCTCTTCTGAATCCAGCTTCCATTTCTGGAAGTTTCCTGGGAATATACTGCTGATACCATTTTTTAGTTATCTTCAGCAAGATTTTACTTGCATGTGATATAAATGATATTGTATGATAATTTACACATTCTACTCAATCACCTTTCCTGGAATAGGCACAAGTATCCAGGTCTTCAAGTCAGTTGGCCAGGTATCCGTCTTCCATATTTCTTGGCATAAATGAGTGAATGCCTCGAACACTACATCAGTTTGTTGAAGCATCTTAATAGGTATTTTGTCAATTCCTGGCGCCTTGCTTTATGCCAATTCCTATAGTGCAGGTTTGACTTATTCATCCAATACCTTTGGTTCTTGATCATATGCTACCACTTCAAATCATTGAATATCCATAAATTAATTTGGTTTGATACAGTGAATCTGTGTATTTCTATAATCTTCTTTTGGTGCTTCCTGCATCATTCACTATTTTCCTAGAGAATCCATCAGCATTGCAACTGGAGGCCTGAATTTTCTCTTTATTTTTTTTCAGCTTGAGCAATGCCCAGCATACTCTTCCTTTTTGGTTTTCTAATTCCAGGCCTTTGCACATATTATCGTAATACTTTACTTTGTCCTCTCGAGCTGCACTTCTGAAACTTCTGTTCAGTTCTTTTATTTCTACAGTTCTTCTTTTCACTTTAGCTGCTATCCTTTCAAAAGGAAGTTTCAGAGTTTCTTCTGACATCCATTTTGGTCTTTTCTCCCTTTCCTGTCTTTTTAATGACTTTTTGCTTTCTTGATGTGTGATGGTCTTGAAATCATCCTTCAACTCTTCTGGTTTTTGACCATTTCTGTTCAATGCATAAAATCTATTCTTCAGGTAGTCTCTTAATTCAAGTGTGATATAATCAAGGTCGTATATTGACTATTGTCAACTTATTTTAATTTTCTTCTGGTTCAACTTGAGCTTTCATGTGAGCACTTGTTGGTGTGTCCCACAGCCAGCTTCTGGTCTTGTGTTAACTGATGGTATGTATTGAGCTTCTTCACTACCTCTTTCCACAGATGTAGTTGATCTCATTTCTGTGTATTCTATCTGGTGAGGTCCATGTGTACAGCTACCATTGATGTTGTTGAAAAAGGTATTTGGAATGAAGAAGTTGTTGGTCTTACAAAATTCTATCATGGGATTCCCAAATTCATTTCTATCACCAAGACCATACTTTCCAACTACCAGTGATTCTTTGTTTCCAACTGTTGCATTCAAATCACCAATCATTATCAACACATCTTGATTGATAGTTTGGTCACTTTCAGACTGTAGACATTGGTAAAAGTCTTCAATTTCTTCATCTTTGGTTTTTTGAATAATAATAGCACTAGCTGTTCTTTCTTCTAGATGTGTGGGTATTATCCTATCACTGACAGCACTGTACTACAGGATAGATCTTAAGGTGTTCTTTTTGATAATGAATGCAACATCACTGCTCTTCAATTTAGCATTCCCAGCATAGTAGATAATATGATTGTCTGATTCAAAATGGCCAATATAAGTCCATTTCAGCTCACTAATGTCTAGGATATAGATTTCTATGCATTCCCTTACATTTTTGACAAATTCCAATTTTCCTAGATTTATACTTACATCCACGTTCTAATTATTAATGATTGCTTGCAGCTGTGTCTCACCATTTTTGAGTTGGGCCCATCAGCAAATGAAGGTACTGAAAGATTTATGCCATCCACATCATTATAGTCTATTCTATTTTTGGGAGACAACTCTTCCCCAATTGTATTTTGAGTGATTTCTAACCTGAGGGCATGCATCTTTTGGCACTATATCAGACAGTGTTCCAGGGCTATTCATAACATTTTCTGGTAATATCAGACTGTGCTTTACTGCTATTCATAAGGTTTTCCAGTGACCAGTCTTTTCAGAAGTGTATAACCTATACTTCTTCCTGGTCTATCTTCATCTGGAAGCTCTGTTGCAACCTGGTCACCATGAGTGACATTGGTGATATTTGAAATAACAGTGGCATAGCCTCCCACCTTATAGCAACACACAAGCCACCGCGTTACGACACAGTGACAGACAAGTGGTGGAAAATAAGGATATTACCCATGTAATCAATTTGAGATCTATGTAATCACAAGTTTTCTTTCAAGTAGAAGAGGGAGGTAGAGAAGGAGGGCAGAATCAGTGAGAGGTTTGATGGTGCTTCTGACATTGACGTTAAAGAAAAGGGGTGAGTCAAGGAACTTATGTTACCTCTGAAAGCTGTAAGAGTCAAGGAAATGTGATTGGGCTTTAAGTAACAATGAGAGATTTTTTTAAAAAATGTGAATTAAGGAGTGAAAAGACATCGGGAGATTAAGGATCATTGACAGGCTTATTGTAAGGCTCAGAGCTGCAGCTCTGACTGTGGAGGAAGACTTTGGGGAAAGGCTTTCCCAGAGGTCATTAACATTTTACATCATTCTCTTGAAATAAGCCTTATTATAAATAGAGTAAAGAACATTTGTTATGAAAGATCCTATGAAATGGTAGATTTCTGTATGTGAGACACAGAACCAGGAGCAATGAAGAACGACTTCTTTTAACAATGGAACGTTTGTTGGGTCAGAGACTCTGGTACTAATTATTCACCAGACTGTTCTGAAGGCAGTTTCCTTTG
>NW_006922386.1:199478-201138 GCF_000298275.1 Orycteropus afer afer | reverse complement strand
GATCTGACTCGATGGCAGTGGGTTACAAGTTGCTAATATTTATGTAAGAAACTGTGCAAGCCCACACTTACCTGCAGTTAGAGGAATCATTTCCATCTACGGTTTCATTTGTGGACACATCATAAAAAATTTGTATGCCACAAATCCTTTCTCACCCTAATATTCCAGTGATCCTCTAGAATTTCACCACTGAACATGCATCATTCAAATTCAATATTGTCCTCTTCCTGTAGTCACTTGAATTCTCTTGCAGTGATGACCTTTCTATAAACATTTGATTCTTCAGTATAAGTATAATCATTTTCATTTTTCACCTATACTGCAAGAATTAATACAAGCTATGATGAAAGTTGAAGGGTTTAATAACTCATGAAGGAATGGTGAAATTAAAGGGCAAGCTTCTCCCTGCACTCCCTACTCCCCGACTCGACCACTCAGGTCAACAGACAGTGAATGGAATACCAAAGCAAAATAAAGCCTGGGACACTCTGAAGCATTCTGAGCATGAAGATGAGGAACTTACCTGAGACTTTGCCTCCTTTCTAATCAACTAGGTTATCCTTTGTTTCCAGTAGGTTTCTTTAATTGCTTTATCTTCATTGATTTCTGCATCCCTACCAAGGGGTTATGTGGCTATTCAAAGTTGACAGAATGGTTTAATTCGTGATAGAAATAACACTTAGAATGATATAGAGGATAGTGAAATTGGAACTTTCTCATTTCAAACATAGAGCAACGAAAACCTCGTGATGTTAAATGATTTACCCAAGGTTACACAGTTTGAAGGAGCTCTGATAGCGTAGTACCTAAGGCACTTGACTGCTAACCAGAAGGCTGGAGGTTCGAACCCACCAGCCACTCCTCGGAAGGAAGATGGGGCAATCTACTTCCATAGTGATATCACCTTGGAAACCCAAGGAGGGGTCGCTATGAGTCGGGTCTGACTCAATGGCACATAACAACAACAACAACACAAGTTTGAATGCACTCAACATGTGGAAAGTCTATGAATTGAAAATCGACTCGATAGAACCCAAGAACAACAACAGCAACAACCGCACCACTATCTGAGAGTTCAGGTAATTTAGTTTTCTCCTCTCCCTGCTACCCCACACAAAATCCTGACTGCAAAGAGTGTCAGATCATGTAGGAGATCATAAACACATGCACATAATGACACAAGTTTCATGAGTGGGAGGATCTCCTGGGGTTACACACTCTCTGCTACTTGTGTTCACTGGTGAATGTGACACACAGGAATGTCCATATTCCACAGAGGCCTTTTAGGATTAAGTCTTCCTTTCTGTGTCAAACAAGAGGTGAACTTTGCCAGAGACACCAATGTTAGTATGTTGCCAAACACTCACCTAGAACTTTCCTTGGAGTTGATTCCCATTTATGTGTCAGAGTATAACTGTGCTCCACAGGACTTTTTCATTTTGTCTTATTATGAGTGTATTTGTTGTTGCTGTGAATAAACCCAGCAAAGCATATATTAATTCAAAAGTTTCTATATCTACAATTCAGTGATACTTATTATATTCCCACCTTCATTTTCTGACTTGTTCCTCCCTCATTAACATAAACTCATTGCCCCAAAAGAATCCTATCTATTCTTGATGTTGCTGGTGTCAATTTAATCCCATAGTTTTTAGAAGAG
>NW_006922386.1:185108-185813 GCF_000298275.1 Orycteropus afer afer | reverse complement strand
TATATGTTATCCATAGAAGAAATAGTGCAAAGAATTCTAGACCACTCAGGGTCTAGAATTTGGCTTTGTGTATAGAATCAAAGTTATGTGCTTGTCTTCTTGTCCATTCTGTCCTGCTTGATCTTTATATATATATATATATATATATATATACTGCAGCTGGCAAGTAAACAACAACAACATCAAATGTATTGGCATTGAGTCAATTCCAACTCATGATGAACACTTGTGGTACAGAGTAGACTGCTGCATGCATAGGGAATTTTTTTTTTTTTCCTTTTTTTACTGTAATCTACATAAACAGACCATCAGATATTTTCTTCCATGATACTGCTGGAGGTGTTTCAACCATTAATCATTTAGTATAGCAACTGAGTGTAAACTGCTTATGACACCCAGAAACATCCTTCCTAAGTACTTTTCATAAAATATTTTGAAGGTTTTAAAAATTTAATAGAGTATCTAAAATTCTTCACTTTCACAATTTGACCATATTATTTTTGGGTAATTCAGCTCACTAATGCTATGAAATGAGCTCTGGTAGCATAGTGCCTAAAGCACTTGACTGCTAACCAGAATACTGGTGGTTCAAACCCACCAGCCACTCCTTGGAAGGAAGATGGGGCATTCTACTTCGGTAGTGATACTGCCTCAGAAACCCAAGGAGGGGTCCCTATGAGTTGGGTCCAACTCGACGGCACATAA
>NW_006922386.1:179326-184712 GCF_000298275.1 Orycteropus afer afer | reverse complement strand
AACAGAATTATTATCAGTGGTTAAAAGACACAGGGAGGCATATTTTTATGGCTTTCCATCATGAAATAAATTAAACTCTTTATTTGGAAAATGAGAAAGGTTGTCATTTATTTTCATCAATGAAGTTTCCAATCAAAGTTACATCTCCAATCTTGTGAAAGCACTGTTATAAAGCTCTCATAACACATACAAATATTGTGGTGTAAAATTATGATATGAACTGCTATTGCTGACCTGTCTTTCCCTTTGAAAACTGGGAAGAATCTGAGTTCTCATAGCTCTTTATCATTTCCCCTCAAGTAACCAAGAGGAGAGTCTTTGAACTCCTCTGATAAGAACTGACTCAGAGCAAATTTTATGAACAAGGGTGACTTTAAAAAATCACTGGTAGAACCTTAAGTATTATTCCATTCTGTCCTCTGCCACTGAGAGTTATGAACCTGAAAATGTCTATCTTCTTAGGTCCCTCACACATGTAATATTAATACTATTATCCCTCAATCTCCAATAATTTATTGTGAAGAAATACAGGAAAGAGTATTGTGAAGAAAATTATCAAATGGATTATATTTATTTCTTCCACAGTTTTATACATTTATGATATTTTAGCTTCCTTCACGTTGGTTATCAGAGCAGATGGGGAAATATATGCAAACACAGGTTCCTTGGATTCATGCCACCTAGTCTCAATGTTTCCAAGTCCAAGCTGTCTGACTACATAAAAATTACCAGAGGAGCTTTTTAAAAATATAGATTTGTGTATATTGCTTACCTCTGGCCTACTGAATAAGAATCTCTTGGAATAGTTTCTGTTATTTGTTTAAAAATCTCTCAAGGCGATTCCAAATATTTGCCAAGCTTGAGAAGCACTCATCTAGTCCTCATTTTAAAATCAATGAAATGGAGGCTCACAGAGATCCAGTGAATGCATGTGCAATCTGGGACAATAACCAGATTTATACAGTTCCAGGGGAAGAGTTTCTTCATTATAACTTCTAACTCAGATGTCTTGCTGCTTTTTGATCTTTCTTCTCTTCACTTCTGTGATTACACCAACATCAACAACATTTTTCAGCCCTACCTATATACCTTGATGTGAGAAATGTTTGCACGTGCACACATACATACACACAAATATTCTGCAACCAAAACAGGCATAAGGGATATACATAACACACATAATAAATGGATATGCATAATTGTGGAAAAGGAAATGAAACAAAGCAGAGAGATAATCAGTAATATATTCACCTGCAACAGAAAAAAAAAAGTCCAGTTTGCATCCCAAGGTGAAGAAACACAGTATTACTTGGACGAGTTATCAGTTCTTATGAGGAAGGCATTAGTTTATGTGACTAGATTGGGCCTCTCTAGAATTTGCAGATGGAAATCGGTTAGTCAGCCAAGGAAGCACTGAAAATGACTCACTGATTGAGTACAGTCGCTTGGTCAGACATGGAGGAAAGAGGTCAATTAATACGGATTGTATTTACCCTGTTGACTGAATCACAGTTACCTATTCATCATAAGTAGCTTTATGTTCACTCGGTTTCTTCAGCATCTTCTGGTAGTCATTTCACATGTACAAGGACTGCAGCTACAGGCTTTATATATCAATTAGAGACAGTAGCTCTGGTAGCATAGTGCCTAAGGCACTTGACTGCTAAGCCGAAGGCTCGGTTCACACCCACCAGCCACTCCTTAGAAGGAAGGTTGGATAATCTACTTCCCTAGTGATACCGCCTCCGAAACCCAAGGAGGGGTTGCTATGAGTCCGGGCCAACTCGATGGAAAATAATAACAACAGTCAAAGCATACTCATAGGCTAATATAATTAAAAGGTGCTTACTTTGGCCAATGGTCCTATATATATATATATTTAGTTTCCCAAGACCAGAGAATATGAATAGGTCTTTTGTCTTTTAAGGATGTATTTTATCTTTTTTTTTTTTTTTTTTTTTTCATTCTGTACACCTTTTTCCTCCCATTCCAAGCTTTCTGTGTTTAGTTTTCACAGGCATCTGTGTTCTGGAAGGACTTACAGCAGCATACTTTAGCTTGAATACTTGTTAGCTATGTTGCAAATTTTTTCATACAACAAATGATATTGAGTGCTTAACATATACAAATCACAGTCCCAAACAGTAAATAGATTTTCAGTTTTTAAAGAAAATATTAAATTGGGAGAAGAAAACATTTTTTTTCCTCCAAACAGCCATGCAAGTTCAGCATTACTGTCTTCATTGTATACTTGTGTTAACTACAACTAAATATAGTAAAATCAATCTGGTTAAAGTATCATTACTTCAAACTATTTGTCATTAGCCTTCCAGAAAACCTTTCTATACCACAGTTTTTTCATTGCATTTTTTACTTCTGCATTTCTCAGTGTATAAATCAGGGGGTTTAACATAGGGGTGACACTTGTGTAAAATACAGCCACCATTTTATCTTCAGCAAAGGTAGTATCAGGGCGCATGTACATGAAAGTACAGGGACCAAAAAAAATTATGACCACAGCAATGTGGGAGCCACAAGTGGAGAGAGCTTTGCGCCTGCCTCCTGCTGACTGCTTTCTCAGGGACACCAGGATGACAGTGTAGGAGATTATTAAGATAATAAAGCTCCCCAAAGTGATGGACCCACTGTTGGCTGTCTCAACAACACCAGCAACATATGTGTCTGTGCAGGCCAGTTTCAGCATAGGGTGGACATCACAAAAGTAGTGGTCAATCACATTGGGACCACAAAATGGGAGCTGGAGCACTAAAGACAGCAGGATAACAGTGTGTAACAAGCCACCTATCCAGATCCCCAACATTATTTTATTGCATCTGTCCCGGTCCATGATGGTCATATAGTGCAGGGGTTTACAAATGGCCACGTACCGATCATAGGCCATTACGACAAGGAGGAAGATTTCAGTGCATCCCAAGAAATGTACTCCAAATAGTTGCAAAATGCACCCCACATAGGAGATAGTTTTTCTCTCGGCTAATAAGTCAGCAATCATCTTGGGAGCTGTAACTGAAGCGAAACAGATGTCCACAAAAGACAAATAGTTGAGAAAGAAATACATAGGAGAATTGAGAAGGTTGCCCATACGCACTGTCAGCATGATGACAAAGTTTCCTAAAAGACTACCCATATAGAAAAAAGAAAACACCACGGAAAAAATTTCTTCCACCTCTTGGTTCTGAGAAAGGCCCAAGAAAATGAATGTAGTTACATTGTTTATTTTTCCCATGGAATTATTTCAGGAGCTCAAGTTCCTGAGACAATTAAATTATCTGAAAAAAAATAAAAAGGACAAATGGCATTATTTCCATTGTAGGGGAAAAAAAAACTGGATAATCACGGCAGGTGAAAATAGGTACTTACTGCTATATGGTGTGCATAGTCAGAGAAATTGAAGTGCATATATTCTGATCATCGTCCTTCATTCAGCAGTCCATTCATTCACTTCAGATGAGGAAACAAAGTCCAGAGAAATCAGGAAAATCTCCTAAGTCACCCATATAGCCAAGAGTTCCATCTCTCAACATTTTTTAAGATTTATTCATTTCTTTTAAACATATGCTCAGTCCTTACTTTGTATAAGCACAAAACCTGATTTTGAAACAACTTCTGTGTTAGAAGTCCTTGGGTGGTGCAAAAAGTGAACATGCCCGGATGCTAATCAAAAGTTTGGAGATGGAAATCCACTAAGAAGCACTTTAGAAGGAAGGCCTGGCAATTTACTCCCAACAAATCAGCTATTGTAAACCCTTAACTAGTAAAAAGTATCTGTCTTGAGCATAATGCTCTTTTAAGAACTATGGGATCAAATTGACCACAGCAACTTGGAGGTTAGATAAGAAACTTAGGGAGCAGTGAGTTTATGTTAATTTTGGAGGAACAATTCAGAAAAGAGTATGGGAATGGCTGTACAACGCAAATAATGGAAGAATGGCACGGAGCTGAGCATATAGAAATCATTGAATTAATGTTTGTTTTTCTGTGTATATTCACAACAACAATAAATCAAATCAAATCAAATCAAAATAAAATGAAAAAGTCCTAGGGGGCATAGTTATACTCTGACACACAAGAAGTCATCCTAAGTTGAAATGAACTCTTCAAAAACTGTTTGGTCTGTGGTAAGGGTCATGATAACATTTATGTATCTGGAGAACTTCACCTCTGATTTGAAACAAAAATGAAGACCTAAGCTTACACTTTCCATTCTGAATATGGACGTACCTGTATATCACATTTACCAGTGAGCTCAAGTAGTAGAGACTGGATGACCCAGCAACTTTTCCTATTTATGAATCATGGATATTTATGTGTATGTTTTTATGTTCTCCTATTTATCTCCAACTCATCTGACGTTTTATCATACTTGAGTGTCTTGCATGTTGCTGTGAGGCTAGAAGCTATGCCATTGGTATCTCAAATATCAACAGGATCATTTATGATTGTCAGGTTTCAGCAGAAATTGGGAAGATGGTGCTATCCATTTCTGAAAAAAATTGGCCTCTGAAAATATGGTGAATATCTTTGAAATAGTATCTTATATATTACAGAAATTGGCCAATCTACTTCCATAGTGATACTGCCTTGAAAACCCAAGGAGGGGTCGCTACAAGTTGGATCCAACTTGAAGGCAGTGAGTTTGGTTTTGGTTGGTATATGAATAGTTGTGAAACACTGTCTGATACATTGCCAGAAAATGAGCCCCTCAAGTTGGATAGCACTCAAAACTCGACTGGTAAAGTGCTGTTGGCTCAAGTAGAGTTGGCCTTAATGGGTTTGATGAAGTCAAATTTTGGGGGCCTTCATTTGTTGATTGCACATGACTTAAAATGGGAAGAAACAGCTACAAACATTCATTAACAATAAGAAAATAAACATACAAAGTATGAATCTAGGAAAATTATAAGATTTTATAAATGAAATTGAATGAATAAAGATTGATATCCTAGACATTAGTGAGCTGAAATGGGTGGGTACTGGCCATTTTGAGTTAGACATTCATATGATCTACTATGCTGGGAATGGCAAATTGAAGAGAAATGGTGTTTCACTCATTGTCACAAAATATTTCAGATGTGAAACAAAACTGAAAATTATAAAGAAAAAGAAAAAGAAAAAAAGACCAGACTTACTGGTCAGATAGAGATTGGTGAAAACCCCGAGACTCTGGCTCCTAGTAACCCTTCAGGTCTGGAGTTGAATTCATCCCCATGGCTTCCAGCCAAACAATAAACAGGCACATAAAGTGAACATTTACAGCAGATTGATATGTTCCTTAGAATAATTAACCATAGAAGACCAGAAGGGCTGTATTTGCACAAGAAAATAACTCAGAAGTTAGGAATGCATGGGAAATAAAAATTTAACA
>NW_006922386.1:153782-179066 GCF_000298275.1 Orycteropus afer afer | reverse complement strand
GAGTCAGACCCGACTCATAGCGACCCCTCCTGGGTTTCCAAGGCAGTATCACTACAGAAGTAGATTGCCCCATCTTCCTTCTGAGGAGTGGCTGGAGGGTTTGAACTGCCAGCCTTCTTGTTAGCAGTCAAGTGCCTTAGCCACTATGCTACCAGAGGTCCCAGATTTCATGATAGACTTTTGCAATACCAGCCACTTATTTGTTGTAAATACCTTCTTCTTTCAACAACATAAATGACAATTATATACTTGCCATTCTCTAGATGAAATGCACAGGACTCAAATAGACTACATCTGTGGAAAGAAGCAATGGAGAAGCTCAATATCAGAACAAGGCCAGGAACTGACTGTGGAACAGACCATCAATTGCTCATATCCAAGTTCAAGTTGAAGCTGAAGAAAATTAAACAAGTCAACAAGAGCCAAAATGTTACCTTGATTTTATCCTTGCTAAATTTAGAGACCATCAGAAGAACAGATTTGACACATTGAACACTAATGACTGAAGACTAGACAAGTTGTGGGATGACATAAAGAACATCATACATGGAGAAACAAAAGGTCATTAAAAAGACAGGAAAGGAAGAAAAGACCAAAATGGATATCATGAGAGTCTGAAACTTGCTCTTGAACATAAAGTAGCTAAATCAAATGGAAGAAATAGTGAAACAAAAGAGCTAAATATAAGATTTCAAATGCCAGTTTGAGAAGAAAAAGAAAATACTATAATGGAATATTCAAAGACCTGGAGTTAAAGAACCAAAAGGATGGAAGACACTTAGAATTTCTCAAGCTGAGAGAACTGTAGAAAAAATTCAAGCCTCAAGTTGCAATACTGAAGGAGTCTATGGGCAAAATGTTCAATGATGCAAGAAGTATCAAAAGATGATGGAAGGAATATACACATTCACTGTATCTAAAAGAATCGTTTGACATTCAACCATTTCAGGAGATATCATATGGTCAAGAGCCAATGGAATTGAAGGAAGAAATCCAAATGGCACTCAAAGAATTGGCAAAAAAAAAAAAAAAAAAGGCTCTAGGAATGGATGGAATACCCACTGACATGTTTTAACAATGGAATGCAATGGTCAAGGTTCTTAAAATGTATGCCAACAAATTTGGAGGACAGCTATCTGGCCAATGCTCTGGCAGAAATCCATATTTGTGCCCATTCCCCAAAATGGTGAGCCAACAAAATGTGGAAATTATCAAAGAAATATAATTAATATAACACACAAGTAAAATTCTGCTGAAGAGAATTGAAAAATGGTTGTAGTAGTATATTGACAGGCAAATGTCAGAAATTCAAACTGGATTAAGAAGACGATATTGAATGGGGGATATATTTGCTGATGTCAGAGAGATCTCGGCAAAGAATATAAGAAAGATGTTTACTTGTGTTTTATTGACTATGCAACTGTATTGTGTTATGTGGATTATAAGAAATAATGGATAACATTGCAAAGAATGGGGACTCCAGAATACTTAATTGTATTCATGAGGAACCTGTACTTAGGCAAAGAAGCTATCATTCAAACAGAACAAAGGGTTTCTGCATTGTTTAAAATAAAGATGTATGTGTGTCAGAGTTGGGTCATTTCACTATACTTAAGCAATATGTATAACTCACTGCCATCAAGTCAGATCTGACTCATAGTGACCTCTCCTTGAGTTTCTGAGGCAGTATCACTACAGAAGTAGATTGCCCAATCTTCCTTCCGAGAAGTGGCTGGTGAGTTTGAACCGTCAGCCTTCTGGTTAGCAGTCAAATGCGTTAGGCACTATGCTGGGCAAATAATTTGTGAGGCTGGACTACATGAAGACAAATGCAGCATCAGAATTGGAGGGAGACTCGTTAACAACCTGCTGTATGAAGGTGACACAACCTTGCTTACTGAAAGTGAAGATGACTTGAAACATTTACCAATGAAGATTACAGACTACATTTTCCATTATGGATTGCATTAGGCATAAAGGAAAAAAAACAAAACAAAACAAAACAAAAAAAACCTCACAACTAGATCAATAAACAACATCATGATAAATGGAGAAAATGTTGGAGTTGTCAAAAATTTCATTTTAAATGGATCCACAATCAACACCCATGGAACAGCAGTCATGAAATCAGAAGTCATCTTGCACTAGTCCAATCTGCAGTAAAAGAGCTTCTTAAAGTGTTAAAGAGCAAAGATGATACTTTGAAGACGAAGCTGTGCCTGACCCAAGCTATGATATTTTAAATAGCACATGAAAGCTGGACAATGAATAAAGAGCAGAAAATAATCAATATCTGTGAATTGTAGTGTTGGTGAGGAATACTGAAAGCACATACCATGGACTGCCAGAAGAACGAACAAAGCTGTCCAGGAAGAAGTTCAGCGAGAATGCATCTTCAAAGCTACAACGGCCAGACTTTGTCTCACTTACTTTGGTCATGTTGTCAGAAGGTATCACTTCCTGGAGAAAGATATCATGCTTAGTAAAATAGAGGGTCAGCCAAAAATAAGTGTCAATGGGATTAAATGACACAATGGATGCAACTGTGGACTAAAGCATAGCTAGTATTGAGGGAGCTCTGGTAGCATAGTGGCTAAGGCACTTGACTGCTAACCAGGAGGCTGGCGGTTCAAACCCACCAGCCACTCCTCGGAAGGAAGATTGAGCAATCTACTTCCGTAGTGATACTGCCTTGAAAACCCAAGAGGGGTCGTTATGAGTCGGGTCCGACTCAGAGGCACATAACAACAACAACAACAACAGTATTGTGAGGATGGTGCAGAACCAGGTAGTGTCTTGTTCTGTTGTCCATAGAGTCACTGTGAGTCAGAGAGGATTCAATGGCACCTAACAACAACAACAACAACAGTATTGTGAGGATGGTGCAGAACCAGGTAGTGTCTTGTTCTGTTGTCCATAGAGTCACTGTGAGTCAGAGAGGATTCAACAGCACCTAACAGCAACAACTTGATCTGAAGCTCTTTACAGTCAGGATGTGGTGTAGCGTACTCACCATTCAGTTTAAACTGAATGATGATTTAACCTTGGGTAAATTATTTAAAGTCATTAAGTTTCTGCTTGTCTATTTGTAAAATGAGAGATTTCCAATTTCACCACCCTGTTTATCATTCTAAGAGATATTTCCAACATGAATTGAATCATTTGATCATCTTAGAATAGCCAAATAACCCTCTGGTAGGGAAGTAAAAAGAAGAGAAGTTAAGGCAACAAAAGAAAAGTAGTGGGAACAAAGCAAGAGCTATTTGGTTTGAAAGAGAAGTGAACACTCTGGTAATTTTTCATCTTCAAGTCAGAGTGTTTGAGGATTTCCCAGACTTTGTTTTGCCTTTTAGCCTTTTTCTGTTGATGGGGGGAGGGGTTGGTAACAGGGGTACAGGGCAGATTCTTGTCCTTTAATATCACCATCCTTCAGGCATTGTCTTAATCCTTCAACATTCATCACAGCTTATACTAGTTCTCCCGGGAGGGGGGGGAGAGATGAGCAGTATTATCACTAATTCTGAAGAAATAAGTATCTATTGAAGTGGTCATCACAGAAAGAGACCTCAAATGGGCATAAGAAGAGGACAACATTGATTCTGAATGATGCTTTTTCGGTAGTGAAGTTTCGGGCATTGCAGAGACTCGCTGGCATATCAGGATGGGTGGGGATGTCTGGGATATTTTTGATTAAAGGTGTTTTTATGATGCTTCCCCAGATGAAGCTGTAAATGTAAATGATTCCTCTGACTGCAGGTTAGGGTAGGTTTACGCACTAACAGATAATCATTAAGAACCTTGTCTACTTGAGTGAGGCTGCATCTCCTCGAGATCCCTGTTGAGCTTAGTGCCTACAGCTCTTACTGAACTCTGTGCAATCTGCTATTGCTTTGTGGAGACATTGCACCTGGCTTGTCTGCTTTTAGGAAACTATGGAGCTGTGTCCTCATGTGTACGAATTAAAGGTGTTGGAATAGTCATCATCAGTGTGCCTTCCCTTATCCAATAGAAATTAATGATAATCCTCATCATATAATTCAGATTCACAGCTTGATTACCTTCTTCTGGTTTGGCATGTGGGATCTCTTTTGTTTTTTCCTTCTGATTAAAAAAATTATAATTACTTCTCTGACTGAGAGATCCTGGTACAAGGGACCTGAAATCACAGCAATTTTTGACATCTGTAAGTTATGTTCCTAACATCTTATGGAGCAAAAGTTGTACATTTATGTCACACCTGTATTTTGTAGCCATTGTCCATTCCACAAGGTACTAACGGAATTCTGCTTTGTCCTTGAATTAATATCCATCTCAAAGCATTCCTCCCTCACCTTTCTGTGCATTTTAAACATGACAACCCTTCATTTCCTTATCAAATAATGAAACTTTTGAATGGCTATTTTTTTCATATTCATACTGCTCTTAACTCATAGTCGTGAGTAGATACATTCTATTATGTCATTATCATCATCTTAATAATTTCTATGCCCCCTTACTTCTGAGTACAGTGTCTTGAAAATATATTGAAGATACTCAAAATACAGAAATTTGATTGAATTTTCATTTTCATAAAACTTCTATAAAGATAAATAGGTTTTAGAAGATAAAAAAAAAATCCCACCAGTATTTTCCACGGCTTGTGTTTTCTTTATTTTTCTGTCTCTTCTTGACATCAGCTGACCAAAATAAAGAAGGCTGCCTTAGTAACTGTCTTGTGAGTAATTAGTGCCCGAAAGTCCCTGCCCCAGAAGTTTGGTGGGTTGTGGAACGCAGCTTTCATTTGTTTTGGTTCTCTCTCTCAATTACTGCAGACTACCATTCCACAGGACCTCTTGGAATAAATGCTCTTTCCTCTACTTCTTATAAGGTCTATTTCAGGAGAATGATGCAAAATGTTAATGACTTCTGGGAAAGCCTTTCCCCAAAGTCTTCCTCCACAGTCAGAGCTGCAGCTCTGAGCCTTACCAAAGAGGGTATCAATAAGCCTTAATTGACAGATGTCTTCACATCTTAAAAGAAAAAAATATATTCTTCCATTGTTAAAGTTAAAGCCCAATCAATTTTCCTTGCATTACACTTACTTTAGGGGTAACCTCATTCCTTGTTGTTTAGTTCTGACAGTTTTTGAGCATTGTTGTTGTCGTTGTTATGTGCCATCGAGTTGGAACTGACTCATAACGACCCCTCCTTGGGTTGCCGAGGCAGTATCACTGCGGAAGTAGATTACCCAACCTTCCTTCCCAGGAGTGGCTGATGGGTTTGAACTGCCAGCCCTCTGGCTAGCAGTCAAGTGTCTTAGGCACTACGCCACCAGAGCTCCTTTTTGAACATTACTGAAATGAAATCAAATAGTATGTATTTGGAAAAGCCCTGATTCCTCAGAAACCAGAGTCTACACTAAAATCTCACGTGTTCACATTACCTCAGGGAGTGTAATCTCAAGGAATCAGTTATGAGGGGAAGGAGATGAGGGAGAGAAGAAGAACAAATACTAGAGGACACTTACTGAGATGCCCAATAGTTGGTAGTAAGCACAGTTGAATTATTGACCTCCCTGGACCTTTTAAGAGAGGACACATTCAGCTATTATTTTTCCAAATAATCTGTCAATAAGAAGAGAAACAAAATATCCATTAGTTCTTTTTTCCTGTCAGTCAAAGTTCACACCACAGTGGGTCAACTTCTCTGCAATTTCTGGCCAACTCACTGGACTTTTCTTATTATAGGACAAGATACAGTCCAAATTTGCATCAAAGGAATCATAGTATTAGGCAAGCTTTGTGGGAAAACCATTGAGTATGCTTGGGCTCCAATTATGTCCCACAATATATACCACTATAGCAGCATAATCTCTGGTGAAGGATTCAAGAAGTGTCCACTTGAGGATGACACAAGATCCTATCAAGTCATGTCCAAAAGTGACCTGAAAGATGGAGAATAGATTTTGGAATTCTCTTAATGTTCAGTGCCTCAAAATAATGGTAAGTGCAGGCTATGGCTAGAGCATGTCAAGCCACAAGAAAGGCAAATGTAGGAAAGTTTTTATGAAATAAAAATGAAGTCCAGACAGTCCACCCCATTTCTACCCAGATCCACCATTTTTTCTAATGATTTCAGAGAGGTAAAAAAGATTTGAAGCATGAGGAGCACTTGGAAAACTGATGCTTATCTGAAATCAACACAGGTAACCTGATGAGAAATACAGGTGGCCTTAAGATGTTAAGAGAGGCTCCCAGCTGAGAGCCATCAAGGAAACAAAGGTCTAGAAATGCAAAAGAAGTTTAAATAGTCATAATTATTTGCCGAGGAAATAAAACAACTAAGGAATAGCTAAACAACTGAGGAATAGCTGTATGTGCAAATAAGATATAGTCTCAAGGTGAATTTCACAGTGAAAAGTTCATAAAAATATGCACATATTGAATCTATCTCTAGAAGGATTCAAAATACATGAATAGAAGTGTAAGTCTCTGGGAAAGAAAAGTACACGAGTGTCAGAGGAACATGGGAAATGTATTTGGGAAATTACCAAATACAGCTGTTGTTAATGCTTGCATATTTATTACATTCATATTATAATATAGTAAAGGCCATTATAATATCTGCTCTTACATAGTCTGAGTAACTTATTTACATTATCATACCAACATACAAAATATACAAATCAATGGATTCTGTGACTTTAGATACAACACTTCCTCTCTACAAAAAACAAATCTCAATTTTACAGCAATACAATGTCTTGTATTCAGTCATTATTTATGTGTTCAATAAATATTTGCTAATTTTTAACATTCTGTCACCATGCTATTCACAAGATAGTAAATGCTTTCTAAGGTTTTTTTCTCATTTTTACTACCTATGCTTCTGTTTCTTTATTTTACCTTGTGTTTGCATGTGTTTTAAATTCCTTATTAGCTTATGAAGATGGAGAAGTTGCTGCACAACTTTTGGAAAACATTCCACAGGAAATTTGAGGGGAGTGGTGATGAAGCATGTAAAAATACATATACCACTTTGCACTGAAACATTTTATATTTAGTACATGATTATTGTTAATTTATTTTATCATCACAGTACATTATTAGTTTATGTTAGTATCACTATCATTTATTCATTATAGGAAGAGACTTTGAAACAAAGAAATATCATTCAGTAATTCATTTATTGATTTACTAAGATTAAAATTCATTCTCAACCAAGTCCAAAGTGCCCAGAATAGCCTTGAAAGTCTATCAGAAAGGGTTCAACTCTCTCATCTGCCAATATATTACCTTCTTCTATCATTTAATAAAAATTTAATGTGAAATTACCATATTCATCTATGTTATGTTGTTGTTACATGCCGTCGAGTCAGACCTGACTCACAGCAACCCCTCCTTGGATTGCCGAGGCAGTATCACGATGGAAGTAGATTGCCTAACCTTTCTTCCGAGGAATGGCTAGTGGATTTGAACTGCCAGCCTTTTGGTTAGCAGTCAATTGCCTTAGGCACTAAGCTACCAGAGCTCCTATATTCATCTATACTTGAAATCATTGTGACTCATAGCAATCCCTCCTTATGTTCTGAGGCGGTATCTCTACTGAACTAGATAGCCCAATCTTTCCACTGAGGAGTGGCTGGTGGGTTTAAACCACCAGCCCTCAGAAGGTACCAGTCCCAGGATAATAATATCTTACTTGTAAAAATGTGGAGGGTCAGAGAAATTGGGGAAGACACTTAATGAAATGGATTGGTGCAGTGGCTGCAAGGATGAGCTCAAGCGTAGTAGGGATTGTGAGAATGGCACAGGGCTAGACAGTGTTTTGATCTATTATTGTACATGGATAGCTATGAGTTGAAGTCAACTTGATGGCACCTAACAAGAACAACAACAAACTTTAAACCCACATTAATTATCTTACTTGTTTTCTTTGGTAGAACTTTCTGTTTAAATCCTTTTTTTTTTTTTTTTTTAATCTTCCCTTTGAATTTATTACCTGATTTATCTCTACTTTTCCAGTTATGTTCATGGGATCTAGGCAACAAGTCCCTTTGGTTGTACAGTCCATAACAGCTAAGGATTAGCTCTGCCTGTTTCTGGGAAAGTGATGTCATATCTAAGTGTTTCACATGAGAAGAAGCCGACTTTTCATTATCCACTAGTCATCCCTCCATCCCAAGTTTCAATCTAAGAGAAAGAGCAATGTATACCTTAGTCATACAATGTAAAGTACCAATGAGTTTTCTGGTCCAAGAGTGGAGAGGTGTGACAAGAACCATTTAAATATTACTCTGTTGGATATTTTTTGTTGAATAATTTATTGCAGTAAAAAATGACTGATATCATTGGATGTTAAAATTTTTTTCTGGTATTTTATCATAAAATTCATGAAAAATTTCAAACATACAATAACATTTACAAATGAATACAACTGTGTACGCCAAATGCCTATAAATGTAAAGGCATTTCCATTAACCCAGACTTTTGCTGCTGCTTTCTAGATAATCTACCCCATCACACCTCATAGGCAACACTGAATTGTCAATGCTGTTGTGAGTACCAGTTTATTCTTTTTTACTGTTTAGGAATATTTTAATTTGTATTAGCATACCATAGTTTATCCATTTTTTTCATTGATGCACACTTGGGTGTTATACATAAAGCAGCTATGAACATCACAGTGCTGGTATTTATCTGAACCTATTATTTTTCATGGATAACTAACCTGTAGGGTTGCTGTGAGTTGGAATCCACTCAATGACAAAGGGTATAATAAGCATAAGAAGTTCTAGGTGTGAAAACAGTTAAACACTCAGCTTCTAACAAAAGAGTTGGTATTTGAACATGCACAGCAGCTCTGTGAGAGACCTGGCAATCTCCTTCCACAAAGTGTACAGCCAAAAACCAAAAAAAAACTTATGAAGCAGTTCTACTCTGTCCTTATTGTTTCTATGAGTCAATAACAACTTATCGAAACATAACAACAACAATATGATAATCCTATCTTAAATTGTGTAAGTACCCAGAATATACTGCAGTAGGGAGAGTATTGTGACCATAATATCAGCAGATGTCCTGACAGTTAAGCAAACAGAGTTTGTATTTTATAGACGTGAGAAAAAACAAGGCTAGAGAAAACAGGGAGGAGGGAGGATGAAAAGGTGGCATAATCAAAGAGTAAGTCAAAGAATGGTGTATGCTCAAGATAGCCTATTTTTGGAAGGGATCTTGATGAGTTGTTGTATATTGGCTCAGGATGAGCATGGACCAAATTTCAGTGACCTGAGGGAAAGAAGGATGCTCAGCAAAAGTTTGATTAGCAATCATTTGATTTCAATTGATCAGTGAGATAAGCCATTCAGATGCTTATTTATGCAACAAATAATGGGAATACAGAGGATCTGCATCTCACTTTGCCATAATTAAACAATGAACATCCCTGAATCTTATTTCAGTAAAATGGAAAAGAGTATTTTTTTACAGGTTTGCAAAATACAAAAGTGTATTGAGGAGAGCTGTGTTAATCATGGCTGTTTTCAAAGACAAACTAGTGATAAAATGGAAAGGATTGTCTTGATGTCGTTAGACACTGAGTTCAATTTACATAACTGCTATACATTAAAGTGATACATAATATGAATGACACATTGGAACTGAGAACCAAAGGAGAGATTTTTGTCTGCTCACTGCTGAATGTCAGCACAGAAAAAAAGTAGGTGCTTAATAAATACTTACTGAATCAGTGAAAGAATTAAGGAGGATTTTCTAGGGATACAATTCTATAGTGTCTCACGGGAGGCTAAACTTGGTTGTCACTGAGGAAATGTGAAGCCTACAGCCTACTCTAACCACAGCAAAATAAACACCTCCATAGAGCATTTCGATAAAACTCAAATAGATGTAATTTCTATTTGCTTTTCTCCGTCATCCCCAACAGCCTTTACCTTGTAGGGCTCAACTACCATATGCATGTCTTATTTGCACATTTTCACTTTAGATTTTAAATAAATCCTAGAAAAGTCCCTAAACTTGCTATCAGTCTACAAGTGCCTTCTTTGTATTCCATATGGACTCTTGGCACCAAATAGATTGATTTTGTCCAAATACTAAATACAACCGTGCTAAAAAACTTACCTCCCTTTATGTGGAGGTTAGAATGCTCAGTTGCTCTCTTGTCTTCCCAGGGTAATTTGGAAACCACTTATTTATTAAGAAAATAAAAAGTGCTTCTAAAATTCTGATTATTCTTGAATGAGCATCTCTTTGATCTAACGAAGACGCTTAGGTTTTCACCTGTCCACTAGAAGACAATTTAAGTTGGTTATAGTTTTATCCCACATACTCTGAAATCCACCCCCACAAAAGATTTTGACTGTGAAATGGTTCTCATTTACCTTCCCTGGAGGAGTATTTAACATGAATGATGGAAAATATAGGAGTCTGGGGAAGACCATTCCCTAAAGTGGCCCTTTCCTCTCAATTAAGAAATACGAGCCAGTGTGATAAAGAGCTCAATTTCAATTTGTCTCCTTAGTGGATGGGAAAAATGTGATCTGTTCTTAAAATCAAAGGTACAAAATTAAATCTTAAATGATACTGTTTTTCAAAATGAGTAAGAAACATTGTTCATCTAGTACTCAGATCTCACTTTCTAAAACCAGTCACCAATGAAAGGAACCAGAACTACTTGGAAAATGGCTATTGATTGTGGGGTTTGGGAAAGGAATGTGCAAAAGGAACTGAAGCATCTTGGAGTGTAAGAAAGTAAGGAAGTGCTCACGTATGCATTCACATACTGCACGCATACCCATACACCCACACCATACACACACAAAAATAGTGATGAGTATAAACCTAAGGAACACCAGAGTCAACCAAAAGAACTCCCTTTGGTAAAAACTAGAAAACCACAGAATGGTCTGTATCTCAAAATATAAAATAATAAATAAACATTAATATATATATATATATATATATATATATATATTCATATATATGCATATATACAGAGAGAGAGAGAGCTCTGGTAGCATAGAGCCTAAGGCATTTGACTGCTAACCAGAATGCTCACAGTTCAAACCCACTAGCCACTCCTCAGAAGGAAGATTGGGCGTTCTACTTCCGTAATGAAACCACTTTGGGAATCCAAGGAGGGGCTGCTATGAGTTGGATATCACTTGACTGCAGTGTGTATGGCTTGTTTTTTGTTCATAGGTTACAAGGTCAACATATAAAAATCAGTTGGATTCCTCTACATCAACAAAAAGACCTCTGAAAAAGAAATAAGGGAAACGATACCATTTACAATTGCTACTAAAAAAGATAAAATACCTAGGAACAAATCTTACCAGAGACACAAAAGACCTATACAAAGAAAATTATAAAGCACTACTACAGGAGACAACAAAGGATCTACACAAATGGAAGAACTTGCCTTGTTCATGAATAAGTGGACTGAATATTGTGAAAATGTCAATACTACCTAAAGCAATCTACACATTCAATTCAATCCTGATCCAGATACCAATAGAGTTTTTTTGGACATGGAAAAACCTATCACTAACTTCATATGGAAAGTAAACAGACCTAGGATAAGCAGAACACTACTGAAGAAGAAGAAGAACAAAGTGGGAGGTCTCACATTCCTGGATCTTAAAACTATACAGGCACAGTAGTCAAAACAGTGTGGGATTGGTACAATGACAGACAGATGGACCAATGGAACAGAATTGAAAGCCCAGAAATAAACCCATATATCTATGGACAACTGATCTTTGACAAAGTCCCAAACCCATTAAATGGGGAAGAGATAGTCTCTTTAATGGTTCTGGCAAAATTGGATATCCACTTGCAGAAAAATAAAACAAGACCCATACCTCACTCCATACACAAGAACAAACTCAAGTTGGAGCAAAGACTTAAGTGTAAAACCCAACACTATAAAATTCATCAAAAGTAAAATAGGGGCAAATCTAGGAGCCCTAATTTATGGCATAAATAGACTATCAAACATAACCAGAATGCACAGAAGGTAGAAGAGAAGGTAGATGAGAGGGACCTTTTAAAAATTAAATTCTTATCCACATCGAAAGATTTTGTCAAAAGGGTAAAAAGAGAACCAATAGATTGGGAGAAAATATTTGCCTATGACCTATCTGACAAAAGACTTATCTCCAAAATCTATAGAAAACTTCAACACCTCAACACCAAAAAGACAAACAATCCAGTTCAAAAATGGACAAGAGACATGAACAGACATTTCACTAAAGAAGATATGCTGGCAGCCAACAAACACATGAGGAATTGCTCGCATTCTTTAGTTATTAGATAAATACAAATTAAAACAATGATGAGATAGCATCTCACCTCAGCAATAATAGCAAAGTTCAACAGGACAGGACTTGGGGCTTCCCAGCTTCCATAAGTGTGTGAGCCATTTTCCTAAGATAAATTTCTCTCTAAGTCTCTATAAACTCTACTGGTTTTGCTTCTCTAGGGAACCCAGCCTGACACACCACTGATTAATTGAAACAAAATATTTGCTAACAAAACTTTGGCAAAACATCTCTTTTCTTACAGGACCTGGATGTCTCACCCATGCTCAACCTTAGCCAACATAAAAAACTCACTGCTTTCCAGTAGATTCCAACTCATAGCTACCCCTCCTTAGGTTTCCGAAGCGGTATCTCTATGGAAGTAGATTGCCCAGTCTTCCTTCTGAGGAGTGGCTGGTGGGTTTGAACCACCAGCCTTCTTGTTAGCAGTCAAATGCACTATGCCACCAGAGCTCCCTTAGCCAACATAGAACCCCTTAAAAAAACCAAGGTGGAGAAATGGGTTGAATGTGTGGCATAATTGAATGGTAAATCAAAGAATGTTTTATGCAGAGGATAGCCTATTTTTGAAAGGGGTTTTGTTAGCAAGCATACAACCCCTCATGTATGGGGTTTGTATGTATGTTCTGGCTGTGTATTGTAAAACTTTATTTAGGCGTATAGTGTCATTGTTGCTAGGTGGCACTGAGTAGTTTTTGATGCACAGCAACACCAGGTGACAGGGTAGAACTCATGAATAGGGTTTTCATGGCTGTAATCTTTATGGAAAGAGAGCACTTATCACCAAGCTTCACATTGCTAACATAGTAATTACAAATAATGATAACTTTTAAAGGTATAATAGCAAACTAGATAATATCCAAATTGTGTGTGGTGATCAATAAATACCTGGTGTCTTGCCCTTTATTTTGATTGCTCTACTGAAAATAAAGAAAAAAAGATAAATTTTAAATTTCCTTCAGAAGAATTTTCCTTCATCTAAGACTATGTGTCAATCATTAATGTATGTACCCAGTGCCTAGAAAAAATATTAAGATTACTATATAAAATTGATGTTCATAGTTTATTTGATAAAGTTACCATATATATTATTTAAACATGTACACATATGCATATATTATTTAATATAAACATGTATATATATGTTGTTTCAAGTGTAAGTGGATATGGTAAATAAACACTAAATGTTTATTAAATGAATTGTTGTTGTTATGTGCTGTTGAGTCTGCCCCAACTCATAGCGAACGCTCCTTGGGTTTCCGAGGCAGTATCACTATGGAAGTAGATTGCCCAACCTTCCTTCAAGGAGTGGCTGGTGGGTTTGAACTATCAGCCTTCTGGTTAGCAGTCAAGTGCCTTAGGCACTATGCTACCAGAGCTCCTATTAAAGAAGTATCAAATATAATGGCATATTGGAAAGTTGAGCCTTCTCTGGGAGAGACTTCAAAGCCATTCTGGTCACCCAGGACTATATGGTTGAGAATGAACTTTAATCTTACTAAGTCAATAATTACTTAATATACTTCCTTTGTTTCAAAGTCTCTTTATATAATGAGCAAATGAGAGTGATATGGACATAAAATAATGATATAATGTGATAATAACAAAAAATAATAATGATGATAAGCATAAAATAATAATGACAATTATATGCATTAACCATAAAATGCTTGAATGCAAAGCCATATATATATTTTAATATGCATTAAGTCCACACTATTTCCTATGTAATATTTTCCAAAATTTGTTTGGCAATTTATGCATGTGCATATTTTAATAATGAAGTTAAAACACAAAATACAAAGTAAAATTAAGAAAGAGAACCATAGACCATCAAAATGAGAAAAAGGCTTAGAACTCATTTAATATCATGTAAACAGCATAATGCACAGATTGTTAAAAATCTGCAAATATTTGCTGAACATATAACAACTGAAGACATTGTATGGTTGGAATGTTGAGACTTGGTTTCCTTAGAAGTGCAGTGTTATATCTAAGGACACTATCCATTGATTCATAGTGTACATTGACATAACAATGTAAGTAAGTTAATCAGAATATTTAATATAATATTATAATAATCTTTATTTGTGTATCACATGAATATAATAAATATTCAAGCATTAACAACAGCTATTTTTTGTAATTTCCCAAATAAATTTCCTACCCTCCTCTGATACTCATGTCCTGGTTCTCTTTCACAGAGACTGACACTATTATTCACTTATTTTGAATCTTTCCAGGGATAGATTTAGCATTTGCATATTTTTCTGCACATTAACTTTGAAATATATCTTGAAGACCATTTCTTATTTGTGTATATAGCAATGCTTCAGTTGTTCAGGAATATCATACTTTATTTTACTGGCAAATAATGGTAAATATTAGTTTCTCATCTTCCTTGTTTCCTTGCTGGCTATTTATTAGTCAGGAGCCCCTCTCAACTCCTTAAGGCCACCTGTATTATTCTTCATGTCACCTCCTACATTTTGAAATCAGCAATAATATACTCCTTCTCATGCTTCAAATCTCTATGACCTCTCTGAAATCATTAAGAAAACAGTGGTTCAGAGTGGCCCAAGGGTCAAATGTCCTGGACTTCATATTTATTTTATCCAGATTCCTACATTTTCTTTCCTTGTGGCCAGACATGCTATAGCCACAGCCTGTACTTAATATGATTTTGAGACACTATAAATTAAGAGACCTCAAAAATATGTTCTCCACATTTCAGGTCAATCATGGAGATGACTTGATGGGAACTTTTGCCATCCTCATACTGCCACATCTTGAATCCTTCACCAGGGATTAATGCTACTGAAATGGTAGAAATGGTGAGACATATTAGAGCCCAATCATGCCCAGTGGCTTTCCACCAAATTTGCCTAAGATTTCCCTTGATGCAAATTCACACTCTGTCATCTCCTATAACCAGAAGGGCCTAGTGAAGGTCAGAAATGGCAGAGAAGTTGATCCATTGTATTGCAGACTTTAATGAATAAAAAAGTGGACTTAATAGACACATTAAAAGCTCTGGTAGCATAGTGCCTAAGGCAACGGACTGCTAACCAGAAGGTTGGCAGTTCAAACTCACCAGCCACTCCTTGGAAGAAGGTTGGGCAATCTACTTCTGTAGTGATACCGCCTCAGAAATCCAAGGAGTGGTCGCTATGAATCCGGTCCAACTCGACAGCACATAACAACAACAACAAATAGATACATTGATTCCTTTCTCATCTACAGATTGTTTGGAAAAGCAATAGCTGCATGTGGTCACTCTTAAAAGGTCCAGTGAAATCAACAGCTCAGCTGTACTCACTACCTAGTAGTGGAGAGTTAATTAAGTCCACTAGTATTTGTTCTTCCTCCCTGCCTCACCTCCTTCCTCTCACTACTGATCCCTCAGGCTTGCACTCCCTGAATTAGTATTAACAAACAAACTTTTGTTGTAGACTCTATTTTCTAAGGAACCAAAGCTATTACAAACACATATCGTTGGACTTCAGTTCAGTAATGTTCAAAAACAGAAAAAAAACTAGATGACTGTGTTAGAATTCAGGGTAAAGTTTAAGTTTATGGATGATAAGGGAGTAGTGACTACACAGTAAATCCAGGGGGATTTTCAGGGTGATGAAAATGTTTTATCCTTTTGCTTGGGCTTATGCAGTTTCACTTGTGATAGTTATTTTATTTTATACGTGTTATAATTCACAATGTTGCTGTTGTTTTTGCTTTGGGTCAATTTGATTCTGATTCACGGTAACCTTACATAATAAAGGCATGAAATGTCCCGCCGTGTGCCATCCTCATGATTATCGGTTCCTATTGTGGATTCTGTGTCAGTCCATCTCATGGAAGGTGGCTTTCATTTTATTCGTCTTCTACTTTTTTCTGGTAGCGTAGTACCTAAGGCACCTGACTGCTAACCAGAAGGCTGGCAGTTCAAACTCACCAGCCACTCCTCAGAAAGAAGGTTGGGTAATCTACTTCCATAGTGATACCACCTCAGAAACCCAAGGAGGGGTTGCTATGAGTTGGTTCTGACTCAACGCCACATAATAACAACAACATTTTACCAAACATGATGTCCTTACTCTTTATTAACTTTCTATCTTTCTACAGGTGCGTATGGCTGTCTTTTTCTATCCATATGTTTATTATTCTCATCTAATAGTCTTCCCTTGTTCATATACCAGCCCTTTGTTTATAAGAGCTAGATTTAATATTCACTTATTTACATATAGTATCTAGCATTTTTTCCAAAACATATTTTCAAACATCTCTCAGACTTTAAGGTGTATTTTGCAATGTGGAAATAAAAGAAGGTAGATTGACTTTTATTACTAATCAACTACCTAAATAACTAGCTATGATAAGCAGACCAAGGTATCCCCCAGAAGTCTATGTAACTCTCAAAACCTGTGAATACATTCTGCATGACAAGGAGAGGATCAAAATTACGGATGGAATTAAGATTGCTAATCACCTCATGTTAAAATAAGGATATTACCTTAGCTAATAAATTTGAGATCTATGTAATCACAAGATTTCATTAAAGTAGAGGAGGGAGGTAGAAGAGGAGAATCAGTGAGAGATTTGATGATTCTATGCTTCTGCTTTTGACAATGAACAAAAAGGGCCTGGAGTCACTGAATATAGGCTGCCCCTGAAAGATGTAAAAGCCAAGGAGAATTGACTGGGATTTAAATTTAACAATGAAAGAGGTTTTTTGTTTTGTTTTGTTTTTAATGTTTTTAAGAAGTGAAAGACATCAGAAATTAAAGTTTATTGATGGACTCATTGTTAGTCTCAGGGCTACAGCTCTGACTATGGAGGAAGACTTTGGGGAAAGGCTTTCCCAGAGGTCATTAACATTTTGCATCATTCTCTTGAAATAGGTCTTATAAGAAGTAGAGAAAAAAACATTTGTTATAAAAGATCCTGTGAAAAGGCAGATTTCAGTAAGTGAGAGACAGAACCAGAATCAATGAAGATTGCCTTCTACCAGGCTTCAACTTTTTGGGGTCAGAGGATCTCTGTCATTAATTATTCACAAGTCAATTCTCAAGGCAGCTTCTTTATTTTGGTTAGCTGGTCTCAAGAAGAGGTAGGAAAAGAAAGAAAATACAAGTCTTGGAAAATACTGGTGAGATTTTAGTTTTCTTCTAAGCTGGTTTATCTATACAGAAAATTTGTCAAAAATGAAAATTCATTCAAATTTCTCAATTTTGAGCATCTTTAATTTACCTGTAAGACACTTGTCTCAGAAGTAAGGGCAAAATAAAATGATTAAGGTGATGATAATAACAAAATATGTCTATTCATGACTATGCAATTTAATAGCACAAAGATGAAAACGAAATAGTCAGTCAAGAGTTTTATATTTCCAAAGAAAGTGAGGGGTTATATTTGAAATGCACTGAAAGGAGAGAGGGGTGTGCTTTGAGATGGATACTGATCCAAGGACAAAGGAGAACTGCTCGAGGACCTTGGGGAATGGATAATTGCTGCACAATTTAGGTCAGACCTAAATGCACAAAATTTGGTGCATAAGAAGCAAATAATATAATTCACAGTGGTCAAAAGCTGTTAGGCTTGAGCTCCTCCAAAGCAGGCTCTATTAAGGAGAAGAGGAATTAATATTATTATTTAATCAGGGAAAAGCAAAGGGGATCCAACATCCAAAACCAGAGGAAGGTACTGAGGCTCTGAACCTGAATTATCTGATGATGACAATGATTACTATTATTTTGTATTGTATAAGAAGACACCCCTATAATAACTACACCAACAACTTTAATTCCTACCCATGAGGGCACAGCCCCATGGTTTCCAAAAAATGGCCATGCCAAGTATAATGTTTCCACAAATAGCCCAGAGCAGAGTTCAGTAAGAGACATAACATTAAACTTGACAGTGATCTTGAGGAGATGTGGCCTCACCAAAGTGGACAAAGTTCCTAATGATTAGCTAAGATACTGTGCAAACCTACACTAACCTGCAATTGGGGGAATCATTTCCATCAGTGGATTCATGTGTAGAAGTATCAGAAAAACTCCTTTGATCAAACTATCTGACATATCCCTTCCCATACTAGCACTTCAATGACCCTTTAGAGTGCCTGGAATTTCAACAGTTAAGATGCATTCAAATTCATTCAAATTTAATATCATCCTCTTCCTTTACCATTTGAATGCTCTTTCGGAAATGACCTTTTCTATAGATATTTACTTCTTCAGTATGAGTGATAATACTCCTCATCTCTTCACTGTTACTGGGAGAACTAACGTAAACTATGATGAAAGCTGAAGGTTTTGAGGAATGCATGAAGGAGTGGTGAGATTAAGGGGCAAGTTTCTGCCGCCACCGAACCCCACCCTTCCTCGTCAGCAGACAAATGATTGAATTTCCAAGGCAAAATAAAGCCTGGGAAATCCTCCAACACTGAGTTTGAAGATGACAAAATACCTGAGACTTCATTTCCTTTCAAATCAAATAGCTCTTGTTTTGTTCCTAGTAGGTTTCTTTTATTGCCTTATCTTCTCTTATTTCTGCCTCTGTTCCAGGGGTTATGTGATTATTCTAAGAATTCTGACAGAATGATTCAATTCATGGTAGAAAAAACTCTTAGCATGATAGATGTTGTTGTTGTTATGTGCCTTTGAGTCAGAGCCGACTCATAGCAACCACTTCTTGGGTTTTCGAGGCAGAATCACTATGGGACTAGATTGTCCAGCCTTCCTTCCGAGGAGTGGCTGGTGAGCTTGAACCACCAACTTTCTGGTTAGCAGTCAAATGCCTCAAGCAGTATGCTATCAGACCTCTAGAGAATGATAGGACTGTGAAATTGGGCATGTCTCATTTTACAAATAGAGAAACAGAAGCCCAATGACATTAAAAGATTTACCCAAAGTTACACCATTCAGTTTGAACTTTCCTAGCACATGGGAACTCTGAGTTGAAAATGGACTCTAGGGTACCTAAAAACAACAGCACCATTAAGAGTCAGAGTGGTATGGTTCTGTTTCTCTTTCTACTACACCACACCAAATCCTTACTCTGAAGAGCTTCAGGTCAAGTAGGAGAGCATAAACACATGAGAATAAAGATCCAAATTTCATAAGTAGGAGAATGTACTGAGAATGCATTGTGTCCTACTGTGCTCATTGGTGAATGTGGTATACAGGCATGTCACAGAAGGAATTTTTTAGAATTAGGTCCTCTTTTCTGTGTCAAAAAAATGGGTGAACTTCTCCAGATATTCAAATGTTACTATGCGTCATAATGCCTAAGTCATTTGACTGCTAACCAGAAGGCTGGCGGTTCAAACCCACTAGTCACTCTCAGAAGGAAGGTTGGGCAATCTACTTCCATAGAGATACCCCCTCAGAAACCCAAGGAGGGAGGAGTCACTATGAGTCCGGATTGACTCTATGACAGTTACTAAGTGTGTCTTCAAACACAGAATAACAAGCTTGTTTAGAGTTGCTTTCAACTTATGGTGACCCCTTCTGGGTCAGAGTGTAAATGTGCTCCATATAACTTTTTTTGCTTTGTCTTCTTTTGAGTTTATATATTTTGTTGTCATTGCTTTGAATATACACAGCAAAACATACATTAATTCAACAATTTCTACATGTACAGTTTTGTGATACTGATTACATTCTTTCAGTTGTACAACAATTCTCACCATCATTTCTGAATTGTTCCTCCCTCATTAACATAAACTCATTGCCTCCAAAGATTCCTATCTAATCTTTTGAGTTGTCGGTGTCAATTTTATCATATAGGTCTTAAAAGGGCACCATGCTCAAGGCAAATATTTCTTCCTAGAAAATGGTTTTTAATAGCTGATCTGTTAAAAGTAGACTGCCAGACCTTTCTTCCAAGGTTCTTCTGAGTGGAATTAAATCTCCAAATTGTTGGTTAGCAGATGGGCATGTTAACTGTTTGCACCATCGAGGGACTCCAGACACAGAAGTTGTTTCAAAGTCAGGTTTCATGCTTATACAGAATAAGAACTAAATGTTGAAAAGAAAATAAACCAATCTTTAAAAATGGCAAGAAAGATGGAAATCTTTGTTTGATGGGTGACTTAGGGGATCTGTTCGATCTCTGTGGACTTTGGTGGACTTTGTTCCATCATCAGTAGTGAATGAAGGGATGTTGTATGAAGGAAAATGGTCAGAATACATAGTCTTCTATTTCTCTGACTAAACAGCAGTAAATGCTAAACAGCAGTAAAGATTTATTTTCAATTTTCAACTGCTGTGCTTATCATTTTTTTATATATGTAATAAAAATGATACTGTTGATTCTTTTTGATTCTTTCAGATGATTTAATTGTCTCGGGTACTTGGTCTCCTGGAATAATTCCATGGAAAAAATAAATAATGTAACTGTGTTCATTTTAAGGGGCCTTTCTCAAAACCCAAAATTGGAAGAAGTTTGTCTCGTGGTGTTTTCTTTCTTCTACTCAGCTATTCTTCTGGGAAACCTTCTCATCATTCTCACTGTGAGCATGGGTAATGTTCTCCAGTCTCCTATGTATTTCTTTCTCAAGTATTTGTCATTTGTGGACATCTGTTACTCCTCAGCTACAGTTCCCAAGATGATTTTTAACCTATTAGCCAAGACTAAAACTATCTCTTACATGGGGTGTATGTTGCAGCTCTTTGGAGTACATTTCTTTGGTCCCACGGAGGTCTTTCTCCTGGTTGTAATGGCCTATGATCGGTATGTGGCCATCTGTAAACCTCTACATTATATGACCATCATGGACCAGGACAGATGCAAAAAAATGTTGCTGGGGGCCTGGTTAGGTGCGTTCTTACACTCTGTTATTGAGACATCTTTGATGCTTAAGGTCCCGTTTTGTGGACCTAATGTGATTGATCATTACTTTTGTGATGTCCACCCTATGCTGAAACTGGCCTGTGCAGACACATATGCTGCTGGTGTTGTTGACACAGCCAACAGTGGGACCGTCGCTCTGGGGGGCTTTATCACCTTGATAATCTCCTATACTCTCATCCTACTGTCCCTGAGAAAGCAGTCAGCAGAAGGCAGGCGCAAAGCTCTCTCCACTTGTGGCTCCCACATTGCTGTGGTCGTCATGTTTTTTGGTCCCTGTACTTTCATATACATGCGCCCCAATACTACCTTTAATGGAGATAAGATGGTGGCTTTGTTTTACACCATTATTGCCCCCATGTTAAATCCCCTGATTTATACACTAAGAAACAAAGAAGTCAAAAATGCCATGAAAAAACTGTGGTGTAAGAAGATTTTCTTGAAGACGAATGGCAAATAGTTTGAAGTAATAATACTTTAAGCTGGGTGATTTTAACTTATGTAGGGTCACAAAAGAATACAATGAAGATAATAACACTGACTTTGCAGAGTTGTTGGGAGAAACAGATGTTGTTTTCTCTTTCCAATTTTTTTCAATTTTCTCTTAAAGTGAAAATCTGTTTAGTGATTAGAACTGTGATTGATATATATTAAGAACTCAATATCATATGTTGTATGGTAAAAGAGTACATAAAAGCTAGCAATGATCTGAGGAAAATTATACTGATATAAACCTTCCCAAGAGAGAGATACTTGTATAAACTAAATCTAGAAACCTTGGAATGGGAGTGGAAAGGTGTGCAGGATGTAAAAAAAAAAAAAAAAAAGGATAAAACACAAACTTAAAAGAAAAAACACAGGTTCTTATCCTTTGAGGTCTTAGGGAAAAAAAGCAAAACAATTTTTCTTTACCCTTACAACAAGGATATTGGACAAGCTGACCACCGTTTAATTATAATAGCCTATGAGTAACACCTAAGGCATTTGACTGTTAAACAGAAGGCTGGTGGTTCAAACCCACCAGCCACTCCTCTGAAGAAATATTGGCCAATCTACTTCCATAGAGATACCTCCTCTGAAACCCCAAGAGGGGTTGCTATGAGTCACAATGGACTCAAGGGCAGAGAGCTTGTTTTTTGTTTTTATTCCTTTTGGATGAGTAACTGACTCTAATCTATACATGGAATCTAGCTGTAATCCCTGTTCCTGTGAAAAGACTATTAGAGAAAGCTAAAGAAACAGTGAAAACAAAGTCACCTTTGAGGAATATGATGACTGTGATCTATCAAAAAGGTAAATGCAATTTCTATCAATTTGCCTATTTACTCCATGTTAGACCAAGGACTTAAACTGAATACAGTGAGTCCTTTTCCATAGCTTTCTAGGCATAACCACATTTCCATCTGGGAATTCCAAGGAAACTGATTCTGGTCAAACAAACAAATGGGTTCCATGGGTGAACTGATAACTTGTCCAGATAAATAATGCCTTTCTCCTTCACCTCGGGATGCAACCTGTACTTTTTTTTTTTTTTCCTGTTGCTGGAAAACATATCACTGATAATTTGTCTGCTGTTATTTCTTTTTCCCCCAATTCTAATTATGCACTTATTATGTATAGTATTTATATCCCTCATTCCTATGTGTAGTTGCAAGATGTGTGTGTGTGTGTGTGTGTGTACAAACATTTCTCACATTAAAGACTGTCTATAGGTAGTGCTTACAAATATTGGTGTCATCACAGAAATAAAGAGAGGAAAGATTAAAAAGCAGCAACACATCTGAGTTAGAATTTATAATCAAGAATCACTTGCCTTGGGACCACGTATAACATATATCGATAGTTATTGTCCTAGGTTGAGTGTATTACCACTGGGTCTCTGTAGGCCTCCCTTTCATCAGTTGTGTGTGTGTGTGTGTGTGTGTGTGTGATTTGGGTGAAAGTTTACTGAGCAAATTCACTTTCCATACAGCAGCTCATGTCAGTGTATGTACACTTTGTCTCATGACATTGACTACAATTTACCACAATGCAACAGCTCCCCTCCCAGGTCTTCCCCATAGTTACCTCTTCCTTGTGTCCTTCCCTCCATGCACTCCTGCCCCCTGAGCTATGCCCCTGTGCATACACAGCCCTTCTGTTCTCCCATGATTGTTCTCTCCAAGGAGTGTATCTACCTAGTGTAAATGTTCACCTCATATGCCTGCCTTTTGTTTGTCTGGAAGCCACAGGTGTGGGTTCAATTCCAGACCTGAAGGGTAGCTAGGAGCCATAGTCTCAGTGGTTCCACCAGGCTCTATTACACCAGCAAAACTGGTCCCTTTTTTTTTTTCTTTGATGATTTTGAGTTTTGTTCCACATTGTTCTCCCTCTCTGTCCAAGATCTCCTACATAGATTCCCCCTCTGAGTGGTTGAGAGTGGTATCTGGGCACCATCTAGTTCTTCTGGTCTCATAGTAATATAGGCTGAGGATTGCATGGTATAGCAGTCACTTGGACTAATTGTTTCCACCTTTCATCCATTTTAAAGTGAGGACTGGATGTGTGCTCCTCAAGTTCGGCTGATCATTGGAATCCTCTTGAAAGATATTAAAGCACATGCAGAACCTATTCCAAGAGATTGTCATTCAATAGGCTGGGTTTAATCTGTATGTAAACATCTATATTAAAACAAGCTCCTTTGGTAATTTCTATGTTGTCAGGGAACTTGGATTTGGAAACACTGGGACTAAAAGACTTTTGCTGCTATTAAAGCTAAAGAGTTTTTAGTCAGTGAATCAAAAGAGCTTATGTTTGCATGTATTTGTACATCTGCTATGATAACAATCAGAAAGGGAGCTAAAATGGTTCTGAATTTAGAAATACGTGGAATAAATAAATCTTATCTATTTGATAATTTTCCTCACAATACTCTTGCTATTATCCCTTTGAAACAAATTTTTGGATATTGGGGGATAATAGTATTATTATTGCATATTGAGTTACATAAGAATGTAGGAATTACTAAGTTCATGATTGTCAAAGACCTGGAAGAGGAGCATGAAATAGTAGTTAAGTATCTATTGTTGTTATTGTTGTTGTTATGTGCCATCAAGTCGGCCCCAACTCATAGCGACCCCTCCTTGGGTTGCTGAGGTAGTATCACTATGGAAGTAGATTGCCCAATCTTCCTCCAAGAATCTATTAGTGACTTTATAAACTCATCCTTGTTAATAAAGTTTTCTCAGAGTCAGTCCCTAGCAGAGAAGCTCAGAGAGTCTTCCTTTGGTTCCTTGGAATGAGATTACCAAGAATGATGAGAATAACTCTCTTTTCAGGTTTGGTGGGGGAAAGAAGGTCAACAATAGCATTTTATTCCATAGACTTATCATCATAATATTTGTATATTTTGTTAACATTTATTAACCATGAATAAATCAAAACATAAAATTTTTGTTTTATAACACTTTTATAATTGTGTTGTCAAAAATGGGAGAGGAGACTTTGCTTGGAAATGTCATTAATGAAAATAAATATCAAATTTTCTCATTTTCCAAATAAAGAAATTAATTTATTTCATATGAAGCCATGAAAATATGTCTCCCTGTGTCTTTTAACCACTGATTATAGTTCTGTCTTCTGTCAACTCAATAGAAATGGATTTCCATGTGTTTTGGTTACCTAGTGCTGCTCTGACAAAAAATACACCACAAATGGGATGACCTTAAGAAACAGAAGTTTATTCTCTCACAGTTTGGAGGCTTTAAGTCCAAGTTCAAAGTGCCAGGCTCTAGGGGCTGTGTGAAAGCCCCTTAACCTTGGGCTTCAGCTCTGCCTCTTGCTCCCAGCCCCACTGAAGTTAGAGGCATCTCTTCACTGAGGCAGCTACTGGCTGCTGAGGCTAACAAGCCGGAGGTCGACAAATAAAATGGTGCAGTCCTCCCTGTAGGGGGTATGGTTCCTTTTTCCAGAGGGTTTAACACTCCATTTGGACCTACTGACCCAGTATCTAAAGGTTCTATTTCCTGTACAATGCTTATCACCCCAGAGGGATATCCCCTATACCAAATTTGGAGACCCCAAGTAAGCCCAGATTTCCACTTAGCTAATTCCTTCTTTCCCTGTTCAGTAAA
>NW_006922386.1:141389-147660 GCF_000298275.1 Orycteropus afer afer | reverse complement strand
GCGTGCTGAGTTCGGAGGAAGTTCCTTGATACCTGCTGAGACTGGAGGGCAGATAAAGGCCCTAAGGAGTGTTTAGAATTACAAAAGTTCTGTTAGCACTACTGACACTAAAAGGTTTCTGGTTAAAGATTTTCCTGGAGGCTGCTAGAACTCTGGCTTCAGATTGACTCACAGCATCTGTCCAGATCTTCATTGGGTGGCATCTGTACAGATCTCTCTCACTGGGTGACTCCAGTCCCCTAGTTCCTCTAAGTGGCGACCTCACTCCCTTGGCCTGGTGGCCCCATTCCTCTCCCTCTTGGGCATGGGAGCCCCACCCCCTCACTCTTGGGCAGCAGCTATGGCTCCATCCCACTGGCTCACATGAACGAGCAGCCCCACCCTCCAGAACCAAGTTGGTGAAGGCCTGGCTTTTTGAAACCTAGGGGGCTGTGGTTGTTCCACCCCCAAAGGCCAGGGCCCTACCCTTAAGGCTGAGGCAGCTCTGATTCCGTTTCCTTGGTCTTTCCATTTCTGCAGATTAATGCCAAAGGCAACCCACTCTGCAGGAAATCTTCCTGCCCTAAAAACACTCAGCTTTCTTGCTCTGTGGGCCGGCCAAACTGCTACTTCATTTTATGCTGGTCTAAGGCAACCTACTCCACCAGGAAGTCATCTATCCAATGGCACCTGGCTTTGTCCTCTGTGGGCTGGTAAGCCTGTTGCTGTTTAACGCGGGTCTCTGGGCTCTGCTACTGCTTTCTTTCATACTGGTCTCTCTGCTGGTAATTCTCTGCCAGTTTCTTGGCTCTGCTTCTGCTGTCTCTCATGCCATATGCCGGGGTCTCTCTGGCAGGGTCTTGGGTCCAGGACGCACTCCACTCCTGATCCACAGTTTAGGTATCTGTCAGTGCAGCACCCTACTCCTGGTACCATATTCTGTTCTGGTGACCTAGTGCTGCTCTGACAAGAATATACCACAAATGGGATGGTCTTAATAAACAGGAGTTAATTCTCTTAGCATTTGGAGGCTTTAAGTCCAAGTTCAAAGTGGTAGGCTATACAGGCTAGGTGAAAGCCCCTTAGCCTTGGGCTTCACCTCTGCCACATCTCCTGGCTCATTGAAACTAGAGACTTTTCTTCACTCAGACAGCTGCTGGCTGCTGAGGCTACCAAGCCTAAGGTTGACAAGTAAAAACGCACAGTCCCAATATTACCAAATCACATGGCAGGCCATTAATTCAAGTCCACTGTAGGTCAGCAGAGCATGGCAGGCTGCTGAACAATGACATGGCTACATGCAGGATTCAAGGTGTCATAAGCTAGAGACTATCTCCAAGGCTTCTCCTTATACACAGGAAGCAGACTACATCCCAAAGGCAGCTACTCAACTGCTTGTGGTAGATCTCACCATGGAGTTGATTGCCAATCTCATCATGGGGAATAACTACCACTAGCTGCCCAGCCACTCAACCAGGCCCAGCCAAGATGACATACAAACTGAACTACCATGCCATGTAATGGTCATTTGAATATGTAAAGGAATCTTTGATTTTCTTCCGTAGGTTGTCCTTTTTCTCATTGCTCATATATCAGGACCTCCAGAAATTCACTATTTTATAGTCCCTGTGTAGATAGCCTTCATTTTGATCCTTAAAGTCCTTGTATGGTGAACAAATTTGAATACAACGTGACCAACAAAGAAAAACATAAAGCCTTACTTTTACATACAAAAGAATGATTCTTACATGGGTAATACCTGACTTCTACTTGAATCCTGAGGATAAGCTCAGCCAAGATAAGGGGAATGGCCTTTGATTCGTAGTCATATAAACAAGAATTTAATGATTCTTGGTAAACTATAAGCTATAGGATGGCTTGTTATACACCATAGTGAGCTGGGTTAACCAAGAATAACCAAAAAAAAAAAAAAAAAACTTGGAATCTAGATGATTCTGACCATAGTGATCCCCATAGGCTTTGCAAGGCTGTAAAACTTTACAGAAGCACGCTGAGTCATCTTTTTCTCGTGGATAAAGAACTGACCTTTTGGTTAGTAAGCAAATGCCTTAAACACTACACCATCAAATAGCATAGTCATATTGGGAAAGTGAGGAATTCCAAAATACCTTCAATTTTTAAAACCTTGAAAATATTTAGTGAAAGCTACTTTGCCAGGATCCTCTGGGTGATATAAATAGTTTACCATCAGATGCTAAACTAAAAGGTTAGTGGTTCAGACACCCTCAGCACTGTCATGGAAGAAAATGCTTGAGATCTGTATCTATAAAAATTACAGTCAAGAACCCTCTATGCAGCCATTCTACTCTGTAACACTTGTGTTCACCATGAATTAGAATTGACTCAATGGTAATTAGGTTTTTTTTTTTGTTTTTTTTTTTTTGGTTGTTGTCATTTCCTTCCGAGGATCAGTGAAAAAAGATAAACAGATAAACTCAAGGGAACAGACATAAGAAAAGCATAAGTTTGATTCTATAAACAAAGCCAAATTATATATCCTAAATGTGGAGTCAGTCATCCTTGCACTATTTCTCTCATGAATAGCATATAGGAAGTGATAAACATAGTATTAAAGCTACTTGCATAGATTCTTTTTTACTCTTTTTATTGATAAATTATAAAACAAGCATTAACAAATGATAACTACAATCCAAGTTCAAACAGACTCCTGAAAGCGCTGTTTTTTTTTTTTTTTTTTTTTTAGAAATCAAATAGGGAATTTGTCACAATAAGAAAATTTAATCCTTTAAATTTAATTGTTGGAGAATGGGGCTTACCTGTGTATCAACAACAGGCTTCTAAACATAACCACCTGAATTAGACCCTTTCCCCCCTAGCTATAGACATCTTTGCCTATTTTCACATCCCTTAACTGGAAACTCCTTTCTGAAGGTATTCATGACTAAACAATATCAAACTAAAGCTGAGCTGTTCATATATGATCTTTCTTGTCTTTTTTCAATATAATTTATCACTTCCCCTCCTCTTCTTGGGATCCAAAGCACCTTAACTTTTTAAAATCAGGACACATGTGCAAATTTGAAAAGAGAAGAGCTATTGCTGAATTTTATTTCACCTTGCAGCTAATTTCTATAAATGTATCCCTCACCTTAAAACATGGCTTCCTGTAGCACAAGGAAAGAGGATCATTTAAATGTATATAATTCATTTTCTTTGTGAGATCTGTGGTGTAGAGGAAGGAGAACCTGAAAATATCATTTCTGAGTCTCTCATATTTGCAAACTTGAACGTGCATCCATTTTCTCACCCAGCTTCTTTTTGCTAAAAGAATCAACAAATCTGACCTAGAAGAAGTGCAGCTGGAACGCTCCTTAGAAGAGAGAATGGCCAGACTTCATTTCACCTACTTTGCTCATGTTGTCAGAAGGGACCATTCTTTGGAGAAGGATATCGTACTTGCTAAAGTGGAGTGTCAACAAAAAAGGGAGGCCCTCGACAAGGTGGATTAACACAGTGGCTGTAATGATGGGCTCAGGTATAGCAAAGATCGTGAGGCTGACACAGGACCAGGAAGTGTTTTGTTCCGTTGTACATAAGGTCGGAGACAACTCGATGGCACCTAAAGCAACCACAGTAGTTTCCTTGGGTGTTTTGGTAATGGATGAGAGCAGATTACCTTGGAGAGTCTCTTCCAGTTCACAAAGCTCAAGGAATCATTCACAAATGAACGAAATGTTTCCATGTAACAAATCATGGCCTATGCTCCAGTCTTCAGTTGCTCCCATGTGTTTCTAAGTGCAATCTTTATTTCTCCCAAGTGTGACAGCATAGCAATTAGTGGAGACATAGTTTTATGTTGCATAGAATGTCCAAAATACTTCAAACAAATGATATTTGCATGAGGTAGAACTTACTGATTACAAATTAAACACCAGGAACATCTATCTCTGCATCTATGTGTTTCTGTAAACTTAGTGTTGTTCACAGGACGTGAGATTTTCCATGTGGCACTTTAGAAAGATTATCAATATATGTATTTATGTACACTTTGTAATTGAGGTTATAAATAAATCATGCCATTGATTGTGAGTGCCATCTAGCTGATTTTGACTAATTGTGACCACATGAGAGAGCAGGGTTTCCTAGGCAGCTTAGAAAGACTACCAGGTCTTTCTCCCTGGGAGCCAGTAGGGGGTTCAAACCACTGACCTTCTGGTTAGCAACTGAATGCATAATAATTGTGACACTAGGGTTCTTAACTAACTGCCAGATACGTATTCACAGAATTGAAAAAAAAAAAAAAATCATCATCCAACTAGAAACTTCTTATTACTAGAATATGCTACAAATACATTTGCTGTGTTTTAGTTATCATCAAGTCATTTCCAACTCATGATGAACTATGTGTAACAGAAAGAAACAGCATGAATTAAAGTGACTTAGCAATTACAGTTTACTGTGAGTAGTACAATTACATTGCATTCCCTAATTTAGTCAGTGTAAAAGAGTTAATATATACAACACTTCTGACATTGTTTTGGAATTGTTTTATTTTTTATTTTATTGGAAACCTCATAAAACAGAAGTGCCTAATTCCTCTGGTAACCTATGAAAATTGTATCAGTCAAGATATTTTTTTTTTCCTTAAGCAAGGCCCAATTTCCAAGCAATAAAGTCTCAATAATCTTCTCTGATAAAAGTACAATAACTTTCACTCTGTTTGGAATCACAAAGAACAAAATATATTCCAGAATGTTTGAGCTGAATGCCCTGGGAATCTTATCATCCACTTGTTTCTAAGAGAATCAGAGAAGTACAGAAAAAGAGTGCCAAACAGGTCTTTTCTCTTTAATGCCTGCAACTTTTGATAACAGCACACTATTTCTCTGCACCTGCTGCTTTGGTCAACATTAGGGACAAGAATAAAGATCAGGCAGAGGGCATTAATATAAAGGCCGCCATTTGCTTTCAGGCAGTTTATCTCAGCATCACATTTTTCTCAAGTGTTTGTTCATCAGTGTGAGTATGGAGTTGAGCATGGGATCAACCATTGGGTAAAACAGGGCAAACTTCTTGCCATTACCGCCAGAATTAGCTGTGGTGACATACGTGAAGATGAGAGGCAAGACGAACCTAAATGCCACAGTGATGTGGGGGCCACAGGTGGAAAGGGCTTTACAACAGCCTTCAGGATGTCAGGGTTTCAGGGTGGACAGAATGATGATGTAAGACAAAAACAAAACAATAAAGGTGAAAATGGATGTCATATCCATGGGTGTGCTGACAGTCTAATGTCAATGCAGAACAGTTTCAGCAGTGGGAATACATCACAGACATTATGATCTATCTGACTAGGACCACAAAAAGGAAGTTCTATATTAATACATCCATGGTGAAATGGATATATTCTCCAGTAATATAGACCATCACCAGGGCACAGCACACCTGTCTGCTCATGATCATGAAGTGAAGGGATCTGCATGATTGTAGATTATGTTGTGAAGGAATTGCTGCATAGCAGGCATAGCTATGGCCACCAAAATAAAGCTCTCAGTGGCATCAAAGAAGTGAGCATAAAACATCTGGACCATGCAGCTGTTGAAGGAAATGATCTTCTGCTAGGCCAGAAGTGTGTATGAGTTTTGGGGACTGTTAACCAGAAGGCTTGCAGTTCAAACCCACCAGCCACACCTCGGAAGGAAGATTGGGCAATTTACTTCCATAGTGATACCACTTGAGAAACCCAAGGAGAGGTCACTATGAGTAAGACCCAACTTGACGTCAGTGAATTTGGTTTGGTTTTGGTGGAGGTAAAATAAACATCCATGAAGAACGGATTGCTTTGGAAAAAATTCATGGCTGCTCATTGAGGTGGTAGCCCTTACAATGAGCAGAATTCTTAAATGTATGACAAGAAAGCAAATAAAGAACAACACAAAGTGGGCTGCCTTAATATCCTTATCAACAAAAAGTCCCAGGAGAAAAAAATTCTTTGATGTTTTCATGTCCAATGGCTTGTAGGGCTAATTTAAAAGGAGAGGTAAATATATATGAAAGATTATAATTATAATAATTATTTTATGTAATAAAACCAAAAAAAAAAAAAAACTCACTGCTGGAGAGTTGCTTCCTATTTATAGACAGCCATCCTTGGGTTTTCAAAGAGGTATCTCTACAGAAGTAGATTGCTCAATCTTCCTTCTGAAGAGTATCTCATGGGTTTGAACTGCCAGCATTTTGGTTAGCCATCTAATGCCTTAATTATATATAAGTAATATTATATATATATATATGTTGTTGTTGTTGTTAT
>NW_006922386.1:127748-141289 GCF_000298275.1 Orycteropus afer afer | reverse complement strand
ATATATATATATATATAAGTCGATTCACTAATCAGAACATGGAATGAATGAAGTATGAATCTAGGAAAATTGGACCTTGTAAAAAATGAAATGGAATGCATAAAGATTGATATCCTAGGGTTTACGGAGCTGAAATGAACCAGTTTTGGCCATTTAGAATCAGACAACCATATGATCTAATATGCTGGGAATGACAATTTGAAGAGAAATGGCATGGCATTCATCATCATAAAGGATGTTTCAAGATTTGTCCTGAAGTACACTGATGTCAGTGATAGGATAATATCCATGAATCTACAAGGAAGACCATTTAATAGTATTATTATTCAAATTTATTCACCAATCACCAAAGTAAATGATGAGGAAATTGAAGATTTTTATCAACTTTTGCAGTCTGAAATTGACTGAACATGCAATCAAGATGTGTTAATTACCAATAGTGAGTGGAATGCAAAAGTTGGAAACAAAGAAGAATCACCAGAATCTGGAAAATTTGGCCTTGGTGACAGATATAATGCTGGAGATTGCATGATAGAATTTTGCAAGACCAGTGACTTATTAATTGCACATAACAACAACAACAACAACCTTTTTCAACTACACAAATGATTGCTATACACGTGGATTTTGGCAGATGGTGTACACAGAAATCAGAATGACTATATATCTGGCAAGGGTTGATGAAAATCTCAATACCTTTAGCCAAAACAAGGCCAGGAGCTGATTGTGGAACAGGAGCTGATTGTGGAACAGACCATCAACTGATCATATGCAAGTTCAACTTTCAGTTGAAGACAATTAAAACAAGTCCACAAGAGCCAAAATATTACCTTGAATATATTCTTCCTGAATTTAGAGACCATCTAAAGAATAAGTTTGATGCATTGAACACCAATGACTGAAAACCGGAAGAATTATGATATGACATCAAGAACATCATCCATGAAGAAAGCAAGAGGTCATTAAAAAGATGAGAAAGGAAGAAAAGACCAAAATGGATGTTTGAAGAGTCTCTGAAACTTGCCATTAAGTGGAGAGTGGTTAAAGCAAATGGAAGAAATAAAAGAGCTGAACAGAAGATTTCAAAGAGCAGCTCAAGCAGACGAAGAAGCTTACTATAATGAAATGTGCAAAGAGCTGCAGTTAGAAAACCAAAATGGACGAACACTCTCAGCATTTCTCAAACTGAAAAACAGGAAAAAATTAAGCCTCAAGTTGCAATACTGAAAGATTCTTTGGGCAAAATATTGAATGATGCAGGAAACATCAAAAGAGGATGGAAGGAATATACAGAGTCACTCTACCAAATTGAATTGGTCGATGTTCATCCATTTCAGGAGGTGGCATATGATCAAGAACCAATAATAGTGAAGGAAGAAGTCAAATTTGCACTGAAGGAATTGACAAAGAGTAAGCCTCCAGGAATTTATGGAACACCCATTAAGATGTTTCAACAAATGGATGCCCCACTGGAAGCACTCACTCAACTATGCCAAGAGATTTGGAAGAAGCTACCTGGCCAACTGACTGGAAGAGATCCATATTTGTACCCATTCCATAGAAAGGTAATCCCACAGAATGTGGAAATTATCAAACAATACATTTAATATTGCATGCAAGTAAAATCTTACTGAAGATAATTCAAAAATGGTTGCAGCAGTATATTGACAGAGAACTTCCAGAATTGCAAGATGGATTCAGAAGAGGATGTGGAATGAGGGATATCATTGTTGATGACAGATGGATCTTGGCTCAAAGCAAAGAATACCAGAAGAATGCTTACTTGTGCTTTATTGACTATACAAATACATTTGATTGTGTGTATCATAACAAATTATGGGTAACATTGAGAAGAATGGGAATTCCAGAACACTTAACTGTACTCATGAGAAACCTGTATATAGACCAGGAGGCTGTCTTTCAAATAGAACAAAAGGACACTGCATAGTTTAAAATCAAGAAGAGAGTACATCAGGGTTGTATCCTTTCACCATACTTATTCAATCCACATACTCAGCAAATAATCCAAGAAGGTGAACTATATGAAGAACATGGGATCAGAATTGGAGGAAGAATCATTAACAACATGCTAACAACAAAATTTTGCTTGCAGAAAGTGAGGATGATTTGAAACACTTACTGATGAAGATTGAAGAATAGTCTGCAGAATGAATTACACCTCAATATAAAGAAAACAAAAATTCTCACAACTGGTCCTATAAGCAACATCACGATAAACGGAGAAACGATTGAAGTTGTCAAAGACTTCACATTGCTTGGTTCTGCAATCGATGCCAATGGAAGCAGCAGTCAAAACATCAGAAGATATATAGCACTGGGCAAATGTGTTGCAAAGGACCTCTTCCAAGTGCTGAAGAGCAAAGATGTCTCCTTGAGGACTAAGATGTGCCTGACACAAGCCATGTTTTTTTTTTAATTGCCTCATATGAAGGTGAGAAGTGGACAATGAATAAGGAAGACCAAAGAAGAGTTGATGTTTTTGATTTGTGGTGCTGGTGAGGAATGCTGAAAGTACTATGGACTGCTAAAGGAACTAACAAATCTGTCCTGTAGGAAGTGCAGCCGGAATGCTCCTTGGAAGAGAGAATGGCCAGACTTTGTCTCACCTACTTTGGTCATGCTGTCAGAAGGAACCATTCCCTGGAGAAGGATGTCACGCTCGGTAAGGTGGAAGGTCTATGAAAGAGGAGAAGGCCCTCAATGAGATGGATTGACACAGTGACTCTGGCGATGGGTTCAAGTATATCAAGGATCATGGAGCTGGCACAGTACTGGGCAGTGTTTCATTCTGTTGTGCATAGGGTCACTATGAGTCAGAGATGACTGTATGACACCCAACAACAGCAACGTGATTCACTCACTCTACTCTGCATAAGTGCAATAATAAAATATATGTTATCTGTAGTCATTCATAGAGTGTAGTTTATTAGAACTGCCAAATAGTGACAATAATGGCACAAATAATTAATTACACTTCTGACAACTTCCAAAGTTGCACACTTACCATGAAAAATAAGGTGAACACTTAAAAGATGAAACATTATTTTTCAGGTAAACTTTGAGATGCCATTTCAATATTAAACCTTAACAAAGACTTACCAGTTTTTTGTTTAAAATATCAATGAGGGTAGCATATGACAAATTTCCAAATAATCTCTTACTGTGTAAACTGCAAACTTGGAATTTGAAAGTATACTTTGATATATAGCTAATTTTCCTTAACTACAGCCTCAAGCTTTTTCCATTATTTAACAAATTACATTAAAAGAACCAGGAAATCAATGAACAGGAAGAACGTAACTTTTTATATGTTGTTGTTGTTAGGTGCCATCAAGTTATATCTGACTCATAGTGACCCCATGCACAGCAGAATGAAACACCACTCAGTCCTGAGCCAGCTCCATGGTTCCTGCTACACTTGAGCCCATCGCTGCTGCCACCATGTCAATCCATCTCATTCAGGGCCTTCCCCTCTTTTGTTGACCCTCCACCTTACCAAGCATGACATCCTTTTCCAGGGAATGGTCCCTTCTGACAACATGTCCAAGTAGGTAGGATGAAATCTGGCCATTCTCATCTCCAAGGAGCATTCTGGCTGCACTTTCTCCAGGACAGACCTGTTAGTTCTTTTAGTGGTCCATGGTACTTTCAGCATTCTTTGCCAACACTACAGCTCAAAATCATCAATTCTTCTTCCATCTTCCTTATTCATTGTCCAGCTCTCACATGCATATGAGGTGACTGAAAATACCATAGCTTGTGTCAGGCACACCTTAGTCCTCAAGGAGACATCTTTGCTATTCAGCACTTGAAAGAGGTCCTTTGCAGCCCATTTGCCCAGTGCTATACGTCTTCTGGTGTGCTAACTGCTGCTTCCATTGGCGTTGATTGTAGAACCAAGTAATGTGAAGTCTTGGACAATTTCAATCTTTTCTCCATTCATCATAATGTTGCTTATAGGATCACTTGTGAGGATTTTTGTTTTCTTTATATTGACATGTAATCCATACTGTAGACTGTATTCTTCAATCTTCATCAATAACAACTTCAAGTCATCCTCACTTTCAGCAAGCAAAGTTGTGTTGTCAGCATATCACAGATTTTTAATGATTCTTCCTTCAATCCTAATGCCATGTTCTTCTTCATTAGTCCAGCTTCTCAGATTATTTTCTCAGCATACAGTTGAATAAGTATGGTGAAAAGATACAACCCTGATGCACTTCTGCCTTGATTTTAAATCATGTAATGTTCCCTTTTTCTGTTTGAATGACAGCCTCCTTAAGTACAGTTTCCTCATGAGTATAGTTCCAGTGTTCTGGAATTCCCATTCTTCTCAATGTTATCCACAATTTGTTATGATCCACACAATTAAATGCTTTTGTAGAGTCAATAAAACACAAGTAAACATCTTTCTGGTATTCTTTGCTTTCAGCCAAGATCCATCTGATATCAGCAATGATATCCCTCATTCCACATCCTCTTCTGAATTCATCTTGAATTTCTGGAAGTTCTCTGTCAATATACTGCTGCAACTGTTTTTTTAATTATTCAGTAAGATTTTACTTGCATGCGATATTAAATGTATTGTTCAATAATTTCTACATTCTGTGGGATCATCTTTCTATGGAATGGGTACAAATATGGATCTCTTCCAGTCAGTTGGTGAAGTAGCTGTCTTCCAAATCTCTTGACATAACCAAGTGAGTGCCTCCAGTGGGACATCCATTTGTTGAAACATCTCAATGGGTATTCTGTCAATTCCTGGAGCCTTGTTCTTTGCCAGTTCTTTCAGTGCAGCTTCAACTTCTTCCTTCAATACCATTGGTTCTTGAACAAAGGCCCCCTCCTGAAATGGATGAAGATCGACCAGTTCTCTTTGGTACAGTGACTCTATGCATTCCTTCCATTTTCTTTTGATGCTTTCTGAATCATTCGATATTTTGCCCATAGATTCTTTCAATATTGCAACTCAAGGCTTAATTTTTTTCCTCAGTTCTTTCAGCTTGAGAACTGCTGAGCGTGTTCTTCCCTACTGGTTTTCTAACTCCAGGTCTTTGCACATTTCATTGTAGTAATTGGCTTTGTCTGCTCAAGGTGCTCTTTGAAATCTGTTCAGCACTTTTATCTTTTCTTCCATTTGCTTTAGCTACTCTTTGCTCAATGGCAAGTTTCAGAGTCCCTTACTACAACCATTTTGTTTTTACTTTCTTTCTCATCTTTTTAATGATCTTTTGCTTTCTTCATGGATGATGCTCTTGATGTCATCCCACAATTCTTCTGGTTTTTGGTCATTGGTGTTCAATGTATTAAATCTATTCTTTAGATGGTCTCTAAATTCAGGAGAGATATATTCAAGGTCATATTTTGGATCTTGCGGACTTGTTTTAATCTTCTTCAACTTCAAGTTGAATTTGCATATGAGCAGTTGATGATCTGTTCCACAGTCAGCTCCTAGATTTGTTTTGGCTGAAGATATTGAGATTTTCCATCGCTTCTTGCCACAGATGTAGTCATTCTAATTCCTGTGTACTCCATCTGGTGAAGTCCATGTGTATAGTCATCATTTGTGTTGTTGAAAAAAAGGTATTTGTAATAAATAAGTCATTGGTCTTACAAAATTCTGTCATGTGATCTCCAGTGTTATTACTGTCACCAAGGCCAGGTTTTCCAACTACCAGTGATTCTTCTTTGTTTCCAGCTTTTGCATTACAATTACCAGTGATAAGCAACACATCTTGATTGCATGGTCAGTCAATTTCAGACTGCAGAAGTTGATAAAAATTTTTAATTTCTTCATCTTTGGTGTTGGAGGTTGGTGCATAAATTTGAATAATAGTAGTATTAATGGGTCTTCCTTGATAATATGGTATGATAAAATTTTACAAGTGGACTTCACAGTTTAAGAATTATAGAAAACATTTTGAAGGAAGTTGCACTCATATTCTCTCCATTTTGCAGTACATTATTCTAATATTGATTGCTGCTTTCTAAAAACTAGAGAAACACATTCTCCTCAAGAAATTACCCTTTCTTACAAAACCCTAACATTAATACTTCAAAAACTCACTTACTTTTTTCATTATTTTCCTATCACAATCTCATATGAAACAAAATAAATAAGACAAGTTTTATGAATTTCACTTTATTCATAAAATTTCACTACACAGAGAGCTAAATTATTACCTGGTACAACTAGAAGTTTCATGATCAGGCATACTCATTTAACCTCCAAATGCAGAATTCATCTTATAAAATGCTTGCTTTTCTCCTTGAAGATTAACTGTTTCTAACTTCTGTTTTCCCCACATCTAATGAAACTGTGCTGCAAAATAAGAATGTAAATGAGTCCAAATTGTTAGAATTCACACAGGATCCTAAGAAGCATAAAATGGTGTCAATAATCTTAATGTTCTGCACTGGAACTGTGGGGAAGAATTTGCTCATTATTGTGACCATCAAATTCCATGAGACTCTTGGAAATCTTGATAGTTCCTACTATTTTATTTGTCCTTTGCTGATACTGCTTTTTAATTTTCACAGCCTCTGTTTTAGGCTGTGTCCTTTAGGAAAAACAAAAGAAAACAAACAAAAACAAAAACAAAAAAAACCTTAAAGCTTATATAAATGTAGAAAGATAAATTTATCTTGAGATAAATTACCTTGAGGAAATGGCTCATCCAGTTGTAGAGGCAGGAATTTCACAAGCCCATGAATCAAAAGTCAAAATGGAGAATTCTCCTGACTCCTACGATTGCAAAGCCTGACTAACTGACGATTGACAGGTTGTATAGCAGGCTGCTGGCTCTGGAGGCTGACAAATCCAAGAATGCCAGGTAAAATGACAGATTGCTGGCTCAGGGAAGGGGCAGTAATAAGACTAGTGAAGTCAAATCTTTTTATAAAAAAGGTGAGGAATGTTTCTAGTTGTACTTCAGAATGCTCCTTGGAAGAGAGGACAGTAAGTCTTCATCTTGCTTACTTTAGACATATGATCAGGAAGGGCAAGTCCCCACAGAAAGACAACATACTTGATAATGGAGAGGGTCAGTGACAAAGAGAAAGACCCTATTCAAAGAAATACAGTGATGACACAGATCAAGTGAAGAAGAATCTCTAGAAGTTGTTTGTTCCTAAAGGTGCTGCATGAAAGGAAGTGCTAGAAAGTGTGACTAAGGAAAAGAAAAAAAAAAAAAAAAGGAAAAGAAAAAGGAAAAGAACACTTGCTTAGACTAGAAAGTAAATAATATTTACCTGAAAAATAAGGTAAATTCCAGGATACCATAACTATCCTGGAAGCCCATGCAAAGGAGAAACGCTTTTTCCAAAGTTGTGCTTGTTGCTCTTTCTCTTATTTTATCAAAAAGATTCTGAAGACATATTTTTACATTGACACCCAGAGGATGAATTTTTAAAATATTGTGCCAAATGAAGTCTAATGACATCACTGAACTCTCAGAGTCTGACACAGTGGTAGTCCATGGGAAGGTGTGAGAATACATACTCTCCTTCCTGCCTTTGAATATTCCCTGGTGAGCTAATTGTTAAACATTTGACTGCTAATCAAATGGTTGGCAGCAAAAAGATGCGGCAGTCTCCTTCCGAAAGACTTACAACCTTTCAAACTAATGCAGGTATTTCTACTCTCTCTTGTAAGGTTGCTATGAGTTGAATTGGCTGGATGGCAGTGGGTTTTGGTGTCTTGCCTTTGAAGACAGATGTAATCTTATTGCTGTTTTGTGCATGCCACTAATAAGTCACCATTAAAGTTTAATACTGAAATGGTATCTCAAAATTTACTTGAAAATGAATACTTCATCTTATAAGTGCTCACCTTAACGTCCATGGCAAGTGTGTAACCTTAGAATTTATCAAAAGTACAATTAATTATGCATGCCTTTATTTCTATTACTCATCTTTCTAATGAAGTACATGTGTGGGTAGAGATTACATATATTTTGTACATTGCTGTGTCCCTTACAAGAGTAGAATGAATGAATCATAGTTTATATATACATAAACTTTATATATAAAGACCTTATATATTATATAAGGTCTTTGAAATCAATTATTATAAAAATTGTAGTATTTCATATATATTAACCTTCCCCTCTAAATTATCAACCATATAGAAGCCATCAAATGTGAAAACATCTCAGAATTTATCCTCCCAGGACTTGATAGTGATGGAGATGCAAGGGCCACCTGCTTTGTGCATGACACTTTTGCAGCAATTTAAAGATTTTTCAGTACATGGTCATCATGAGAAAAGAGGTATATTATGTCTTGGTAATGGTCTCTATTATCAGAGGTTTATCCATTCCATCCTGCATGTATTGATTATTATAGAACTTCATTTCTGTGGTCCCAAAGAGTTCATTTTTTCAGTGAGTTATTCCCTCTGCTGAAGCTGGCCTGCATCAATGTTTGATTTTTGTTGATTGTCATCACCACCACAGGGATGATGCCCATTTCAATTTTTGTTGCCTCTGGTGGCATAATGCCTAAGGGATTTGACTACTAACAGGAAGGCTGGTGGTTCAAACTCACCAACCACTCCTCAGAAGGAAGACTGGGCCATCTAATTCATAGAGATACCACCTCAGAAACCCAAGGAGGTGATGCTATGAGTTGGAAATGACTAGGTGGCAGTGAGGTGTTTTTTAATTCTTACTTCATCAGCCCGTCTACCCTGAGGACTCGCACTTCTGATGGCTGCTGCAAATCTTCATCCACCTGTAACTTACACATCACTGTGGTGTGCATGTTCCTCTTGCTCATCATCTTTGCCTATGTCCTCAGAGCTGATTCTGTCTCTGATGGCAAGTACTTGCCCTATTTTGCACTATGACTCTTCCCATGTTCGATCTCTTCATCTACACACCGAGAAACACAGACAGCAAGAACACCATGAGGAAAATGTGGTGTTGACAAAAAATGACTGAAGGGAAATGGTGTCCTTGGTATTGAGTGCCTTGACTGATTTTGTTCTTGCTACAGCATCATTAGTGTTGACCAATGCAGCAGATAAGGAGAAGTAGAGTGATGTTTTCAAAAGTTGCAAGCCTTGAAGAGAGAAGATCTGTTGGCCACCCTCCTTCTGTCTGTACTTCATTCTGTACTCTTCCAGGGGAAGAGACAGGGACAAGACAGAGCAGTGGGATCCAGGTAAGGGGAGGGAGATAAGGCCCCACCCAAGAAGCAGGAAGCAGAGGAAGAGCGAGGAATGAGACAGAGCTTTGGGATCCAGGTAAGGGGAGGGAGACAAGGCCTCACCCCAAGGAGCATGAAGTGGGGAAGAGCATAGGATCCAGGTAAGGGGAGGGCAGAGAAGCTTCGAACAGCAAGGGGAGACCAACTTGTCTGTCAGATTGTTGTACTGTGGTGACGTGCATGCTGCCGTGAGGCTTGAGGCTGTGCTACTGGTGTTTTGAATGCCAGCAGGGTTGCTTGGTAAAGTGAAGGGTCAGTGGAAAAGGGAAAGACCCTCATTGTGATGGATTGGCACAGTGGTTGCAACAATTGGCTCAGGTGTAGCAAGTATTTTGAGGCTAGTGCAGGATTGGGCAGTGTTTTGCTCTGTTGTACATAGGGTTACTATGATTTGTAGGTGACTCAATGGCACCTAACAACAACAACAACAAATGACAAACATGCTAAAAAGGATGTTTATCACACCTTTCTAGTCAGTAGGTACTAGTGTGGTTGCCCACACGGTCCTTGGCAAGCAAAGCCAGTTCTTCAGTTGCTGCCCAGATCAGAATACTATTCACAAATATTCAAAATGTTCATGCTGTCAAGACAGCCAATAGGTCATAGCCCCACTTGTCTCCTTATTCATTGTTTTCATCCAGGTTCTTCTGCTAGTTGGTATTCAGTCCACTTCTTTGTCCATCCAGTCAAAGTTCAGGGTTCCAGGATTATGTTCTGTATATGTTTTAATTGGTTTCTTATTTCTTTGTTGTAGAGGATGTGTGTAGCTTGTCTGCCTATTCCTCAATCTTGCTGAAAGTCCAAAACCCAAGTTTTTCAAAAAGACAAGACTACCTGGACTGAAGGAGCCTAGAGCAACCCCTGAGACAATTGCCCTGAGTGACCGTTTAACCTTTGTAATGAAACAACACCAAGAGTTCACATTTCAGATAAATAACAGATTAACTCATGAAATGAACAACATTACCTGTGAGTACTCTGCTCCTGTGGAAACAACAAAAAAAGAAACTACATAAGACCCCTCAAAATCCACCCTAAAGGAAGGATGAGAAGGTAAAGGGGAGACAGGGAATCCAGATTAATGCAGATGCAACAACCGCACTGAAATAATGAGAATGTTGGCACATTGTGAAAAATATAACCAATGGCACTGAACAATATCTATAGAATCTGTTAACTGAGAACTCAATCTGCTCTATACTTCTCACCAAAATCACAATAAAAATATTATAATTGAAAAAAGGGATCTTTTGCAGTTGATTTGATCAATGTGATATGCTTTTTGATTTTGTCACTGCTGATTCTGTGGTTGTTGATTGTGGGTCCAAATAAAAATAAATCCTTGAGAACTTCAGTATTGTCTCTGTTTATCATGATACTGCTTATTCATCCACTTTTGAGGATTTTTGCTTTCTTTATGTTGAGGTGTAATCCATACTGAATGCTGCAGTCTTTCATCTTCATTAGTAAGTACTTCATGCTTCTTCAGTGAGCAAGGCTGTGTCATCTGCATGTGGTAGGTTGTGAAGGAGAATTCTCCCAATCCTGATATTCTCTTCCTGATATAGTCTAGCTGCCTGGATTATTAGTTCAGCATAAAGATTAAATACATTTGGTGAAAGGATACCACCTTAACACACACTTTTCTGATTTTTCTCAGACACTAAGCTACTAAGACTGCAGTTCAAACCCACCAGCAAAAAGAAGGGAAAGAAGTTTAGGCAATCTACTTCTGGAGTGATACTGCCTCGGAAACCCAAGGAGGGGTTTCTATGAGTGAAGTCTGACCCCACGGCAGATAACAAAAACAACTTAATAAATGTTGAATCTTATCCATTTGGACCAATGTGCTAAGACAGTCTCAAAAGAGCATAGAGATTTCCTCATCAGCATATAGTTATTGCCATTAGGATACATATTTGGAAATAGTTTCTAAGTATTAAATCATACCTACTTGAAACATAGAAGCCATTTACGCTGTTTTGGGTTATGATGTATCATTTTGTACTAGAGTACAGATTAAAGTAGAAATACCAGAATGCATTTTTTTTTTTTTTTTTTTTAGTTTGTTTTTCTTTGCTTTACTTTGTCTATTGCTTTCACTGGAGGATTGGGGGTATGAAGGAGTGTCAGTCAAACTTAAACGGAACAAAGTTGAGTTAAGTATAGCTCTTTGTTCAAAGCATACTATCCTCATGGGTCCATATGAGATCCCTGTTTTACTTTATAAAAATTTTCTCTTTTTAAGATTACTCATTTCTACTCTTCTCATTATCTTTCTTACCTAGTGCTGCAGTACCAGAAGTGTTATGAGCGTGACTTTAAAACAAAGATTTATTTATTTATTTATTGTTTGTTTGTTTTACAGTTATGAAGGCTAAAAGTTAAAGTCACAGATCCCTTCTGTCTGTGAAATCAGCCTGTCCTGGTTTCGGATGTCTGTGGATGGTCTTTGCCATTCCTAGGCATTCCTTGGTTGTTCCTTGCTGTCCGTCTTCCCTCTGTTTTGTGTGTCCCTGTGTGTTTTCTACAAGTCAGTGATTAGCTTTAGGACCCACCCACTATTCATGCATGCTGCAATGAACATAACCAGGCAAAAGCCTACTTCTAAACAGGATCATATTCATAGGTACCGGGGCCAGCAGTTCAATACAGACTTGGGGCGGGGGACAACACAATTCACTCTGTAACATTCCACTCTTTGTTGCCCCAAAATTTCATGTTCTTCCACATGCAAAACACACTCACCCTGTCACACCCTCCCCAGTAGTATTAACTTATTACAGCATTATCTCTAAATGCCAAATCTTATCTTCAGAATCACCACAATGAAATGTGGTGTGACTCTGGGTGTTTTCCTCCTGGCACAAAAATCTGCCCCATCTGAGGGCATGTGAAACCTGGAGTATTATATATTTTCTTCCAAAGTACACCATTTGGAAAAGCCCAAGATAGACTTTCTTATTCCTGAAGGGAAACATTTGACAGAAAGGAATCAGGAGTACCAAGCAAGCCAAAAAGCCAGTAGGGCAATTTAATAAGCTCTCAAGGCTTCAAAACAGCCCTCTGTTTTCAAGTGCATCTAATAATGGATCTGATCTCTGGATTCCAAGCATTGACCACGTGCTCCAGATTGTTGGTGGAGATCTCTGAGCCCTGAGATTGGCCCCACAGGCATAGCAGCCCCAGTCCCACAGTGCTTATTTGTCCTCTCTATATCTTTTTTGATGAAGTGTCTGTCCATATCCTTTGCCCCACTAATTTTTTTTTTTTATGTTAACACTTATTTTAAACTTTTTTTTTTTTGGTTAACAGAAAGTTTGCAAAAAGACTCTAGAGAGTCCCCATATGCCTGCACTCAGTTTCCCCTATTATTATCATCTCACATCAATGCCTTAGTTATCTCCTGCTGCTATGGCAGAAATACAAGTGCATAGCGTTAACAAACAGAAATTTATTTTCTCAAAGTTTGGGAAGCTAGAAGTCTGAATTTAAAGTGCAGGTTCCAGGAGAAGATTGTCTTTTTCTGTTGGCTCTAGAGGAAGGTTCCTTTCTCTTCTGCTTCTTGGTTCCTTGGAGATGTCTCTCTCTATATATATCAGTGTAAATAAATAATGGATATTTACTATCTATTTTGGACTTTGAGTTACAGTCCTGTATTCTGTTTTTCTAGTTGTGACCAATGAGATCTCTTTGAGTTGAATCCTGTGATTCTTTGGTTTATCATCACTACTATTTGTGTCTCTGTGTGTGAGTTTCTGTGTGTGTGTGTGTGTTTCTGTACATACTTGCATACACGTGCATGCATACTTGAGCACTCCCTTACCTTCTGGCACTACAAGATACTTCAGTTCCTCTTGTACCCTCACTTCCCCAATGCTATAATCAGTAGCCATATTACAAGCAGTCTTGGTTCTTTGTTGGGAGTGGTTTTAAAACTTTCATCTTGGTACTAGATGACTATGGTTTTTCACCTGAGTCAACAACAAAAAAGTGTTTGTTCTTAACCAAATTTTGTGTCTTTAATTTTAAGACAACTCAGGGATGCACAAAACAGCAGGGCAGAAGAGCGGAGAAAGGGGATTAAAAGCTAGGAAGCCAGACAGAGGTACAGTTAGTCACAAGGACCCAGTTGGGAGTGATACAAGAGGTCTCCAACAGCAAGACAAACTTGTCTGTTGGTTTGTCCTACTGTGGTGACATGTAGACTTGAGTTTTGAGGCTGAGCCTCTGGTGTTTAAAACCCAGAGAGATGCACCTGGTGCACAGGTAACAGCCCAGCTTATAGACTGAGACAGACTAGGAAGAAG
>NW_006922386.1:122653-124948 GCF_000298275.1 Orycteropus afer afer | reverse complement strand
GTCTCACCTATTTTGGTCATGTTGTCAGAAGGGACCATTCCCTGGAGAAGGATGTCATGCTTGGTAGGGTGGAGGGTCGACGTAAGAGGGGGAGGCCTTCAACGAGATGGATTGACATGGTGGCTGCAATGATGGGCTCAAGTATAGCAGGGATTGTGGGGCTGGCATGGGATGGGGCAGTGTTTCATTCTGCTGTGCATGGGGTCACTATGAGTCGGAAATGACTCAACGTCACTTAACAACAACAACTAACAATTTTAAGAAAAAGCCATATTTTTCCCATACACAAGTTAAAGATATGTTCTTTATCACATCTAGCTTGCATTTCTTAATTGGGAGAATAGGGACACCTTAGGGAATGATTTTCCCCAGACTCCTATATGTTGCATTATTCCTGTTAAACATTTCCCCAGGGAAACCAAAATAGAAGCTTTTCACAGTCAAAATGTTCTGTGAGCGTGGGTTTCAGGGCATGTGAGATAAACTGTAACCAACTGAAATTGCCTTTTAGTCTACAGGTGGGAACCTAAGCATCTTGTTAGATCAAAGAGGGCCTCATTCCAGAATAAGCAGAATTTCAGAAACATCTTTTATTTTCCTACTAATTAAGTGGCTGCAACATATTCTGGGAAGAAAAGAGAGCCATAAGCATCCTTAGCTCTGCATAAAAGCTGATAAGTTTTTTATTGGCAAATAACATGGCTGTGTTTAGTATTTGGGGAAAATCAATCTTTTCAGTAGGACCACAGTCAGTACATAACACATGGAAGTGATAGAACATTAGAAAAATTAGGGAATTTTCCAGCAGTGATATACAGCCTAAAATGAGAAGGTGGAAACAAAATATGTGTATAGTAGTTGAGTACTACTCAGTAAATGCTTTTGATAGATGGGAATGAGGGAGAAAAGCGAATAGAAATAATATGTGCTTGAGTTTCCCAGAAATGTGTCATGTGTGTCTTTATTTGGCTGTGGTTAGAGTAGGCTGCAGACCTCACATCTCCTCAAGGGCAACCAAGTTTAAACTCTTATAGGACTGTATCTCTGGAAAATGCTCCTTCACTCTTCCTCTAAATAAAAATTTTTAAACATCTTGTTCTTTTCTATGCTGAAATTCAGCGTTGAGCTGACAAAAACCTCTCACCTTATGCTGTTTCCTTCTAATGTGTAATTCATATTTGTGTCATTCTATTGTATAACAATAAGGTGAAGGAAATTCAGTTTTTTACAATATTGAAGTAGTCTACTCTATTTTATCACTAGTTTGTCTTTGAAGCACTTCATCTTTTTGAATCAATAACTTCCTTCTTATATGTACTGATATTCTAAACTATCTTTTCTTGGGTTATCAAGATGGTCAAAGGTTTTTTTCCCCTCTTTTTTTTTTATATAGTACATTTTTAATGTACTATACAATGAAAGGGCCTTGAGATATTCAGTTATTTATGTGGTGTGGTTAGTGTCCATTATGGGCAATAACTACATCTAGCTGCTCCAACACTCAAAATAAGGCCCAGCTAAGTTGACAAATAACCTTAACTGCCACAAAAAAAATCTCCTGGTTTTGAGGATAATAAGAATCCCCTGCTTTATCAGGAAGCTGCAGTTTAACCTGTGGTAATAAATAGGCTCTGTAGATTCCCAAGTTGGAACTGCCAGCAGAATTTTGGTGCCTGCAGAGGGCAGAGCTGATGAACAGCAGCACCTTGTCTGTGTATGCCATGGTGTTCCGGTTACCTAGTGCTGCTCTGAAAAGAAATAGAGCACAAATGGGATGGCTTAAACAAATAGGAGTTCATTCTTACAATTTGGAGGCTTTAAGTCTGAGTTCAAAGTGCCAAGCTCTAGGGACTGGGTGAAAGCCAGGCTGCAGCTCTGACTCCAGCTCCCAGTCCATGAAGCTGGAGCCTTTTCTTCATTCAGACAGCTGCTGGCTGCTGAGGCTGCCGAGCTCAAGGTTGACAAGTAACAAGGCACAGTCCTAGCATGACCAAATCACATGGCAGTCCATTCATTCAAGTCCATTGTAAGTCGCAAGGTCGGCAGAGCATGGCAAGCTGCTGAACAATAATGTGGCTACGTGCAGGGTTCAAGGTGCCATAAGTCAGAGACCATTCCTAAGACTTCTTCTTATATACAGGAAGACCATATCCCAAAGGCAGCTACTCAGCTACTTGTGGTAGATCCCACCTTGGATTTGATTGCCAGTCTCATCATGGGGAATAACTACCACCAGCTGCCCAGCCACTCAACCAGGCCCAGCCAAGTTGACACACAAACATAACTACCACACAT
>NW_006922386.1:112769-122093 GCF_000298275.1 Orycteropus afer afer | reverse complement strand
ATACACACACACATATATATATAGATATAGATATATCCACATTCATGTTCATCACAGCATTATTCACAAAATTATATATATATATATATGGAAACAACGTAAGGGCCCATTAACAGATGAATAGATAAACAAACTATGGGACATACAAATAGTGGAATACTATACAATACTAAAGAATAACATTGAATCAAGAAAAAACCTTATAATGTTGATAAATGTGGAAGGCATTTCTCTTTGTGAAATTAATCAATCACAAAAGGAAAAAAATTGCACAAGACCACTATTACAAAAAATCTGGAGAAGATTTACCCACCAGAGGAAACAATCTTTGATGTTTACCAGGGGTGGGAGAGGAAATAAGAGAAAATTACTAAAGGGAAGGCAGACAGACATTACCATGGGTGAAGAGACAGGCAAGAGGGAGGTCAGAACAAAATAATAGGGTCAAAGGAAGACACAGGAAGGTGTGCAGTGGTTAAAAGCCACAAAGATGGTAAATACTTTCACATCCACAATGTACAATAACAGTAAAAATGGTCATCTATGAGTGGATACATAGATAGACATACAAGCTTAAAAGGTCAGAAAAGGCAAATGACACTAGTCCTGTGAATATATACAGGTTTGACAGAGGATATTTCTATGTGCATAGTCACATGTGCTGCAAATATAGCCATGTATAAGTAGAGCATACACAGGGCACAGTTATCAAAACTACTCAGCCATCATCAAACACCTTGAGGGAATGAGTCACTGGGCTTGAGGGCTCAGGACTTCAGTCTTGAGGACATCAAAGTCAGTTGGCATAACCTAGTCCACAAAGACAATTATTTGCATCTTACTTTGGTGAGTAGCTGTTGAGGTCTTAAAAGCTCGTGAGGAGCCCTCCAAGGTGCAACCATTGGTCTGTCTCCAGATGGAATGAAAAAATTGAAGACCACTAGAGACTCATGCAAAGAATAAGTCCAGGCACTAATGGACCACAAGAACTTCAACCTCCACAGTACTGAGACCAGAAAAACTAGATGGTGCCCTGCTACCACTGCTGACCACTCTGAGCAGGATCACAATAGAAGATCCTGGACAGAGTGGAAGAGAAATGTGAGACAAAACTCCAGTCACAAAGAAAGACCAGGCTTACTTGTCTGACAGAGAGTAGTGGAACCCCTGTTACCATGGCCCTAAGACACTCTTCAAGCCTGGAACTGAATTCACCCCTGGTCAACTTTCAGCCGAACGATAGACAAGCCTGTAAGGTGAGCAATAACGCCAGGAAGGTGTGTTCTTCTTAGAACTATCAATCGTATGACACCAAAAAGACAGCATGTGTCCAGGGATAAACCTCAGATGGCAGGAATGGACAGGAAAGAAGGATGAATGGAAACTGGAAACCCAGGGGGAAGTGAGAAGAGTGAAGTTACGTTGTAGGGATTGCAATCAATTTCATAAAAAAAAAGTGTATGAATTATTGAATGGACAATTGATTTTCTGTGTAAACATTCATCAAATCACAACAAAAATTTGAAAGAATGTTCAGTGTCTATACTATTATTTTGACATTTAATGCATAAGGAGGACCATATATGTAACAAACAATGGAAATGTCATTGAGAGTGATGGATTGTACTTGATCCTTTGATCCTGGAAAATAGCATGATTAACCCTTCTCCCCTTCTGTGCTCTGGAAAACTACAAAACAATCATCCTTCTTCATGTTGCTTAAGTCTCAAGGCTGTTCTTTATTTATGCCAAAGCTAGACACAGACACTTCATATTCCCTTTATTTGCTTCATGAATTATTAGCTGAGGAATTTCTCTCAGTGATCAACTGGTAACAAATGTTTGCTCACCAAACTTTGGCTGAGAATCTTTCCTTTCCCCGTGTCCCTGATTTGGCACATACTGAACCCAAACCACCATACAGCCCCTCATAAACAACCACTTCCGAAAATGAACTACTCTGAACATAAACTATGCTTTGACTTAGTATTGTACTATGCCACCCTTTTACCCCATTTCCACAGCCTCATTTTAACTAGATGTTTATTCTCCCCTCTATAAAATATAAACCCTATTTGCCTAACTCTTGAAACATTTGTCGAACATTTATGACCACAATGTAATCCCTATTTCAGTATATTCCTGGTATTTATTATGAAACTTAACAGCTTGTCATGTTTTCTTGGGCACTAATGACTTGTTTTCCTCTCACAGCACCACCAAGTGACAGAGAAGAAGTGCTGAATAGGATTTTCTTGGCTGTAATCTTTATGGAATGGGATTACCAGGTTTCCCCCAGAGCAGCAGTGCAATTTGGAACCATCAACTGTTGTGGTAACAGCCTAGATGCTTAACTCTTTACACCACCAGAGCGCCTATGTTTTTCACACCCATTGCAATCCAGCAGATTCCCATAGATAGTGATGCTATAGGGCTGAGTATATTGCTCTACAGAGTTTTAACAGCTGTGACGTTTTCAGAAGCCAACTACCACATCATTCCACTGAGAAGTGGATGATGAATTTTAACCACCAATCTTTCAGACAGCAGCCAAGCACTTAACCAGTGTCTACCAGAGCTCCTTTCATTCTGCTGTGCATGGGGTCGCTATGAGTTGGAAGCGACTCGACGGCACTTAACAACAACAACAACACCAGAGCTCCTTACACTCATCAAATGTCCCAACAATTCCATTCCTAATTATTTATCCAAGAAAAAAGAATATGTTCAGAAGAATATGGTGTTCATAGCAGCTTTGTGCATAATACCCAAGTATCAATCAATAGAAAAATGTATAAACCATGCTATGCTAGTACGAATTAAAATATTTCTCAGCAATAAATAAGAATGAACTACTGATACTCACAAGGGTATTGATGAATAACAAACATATATTGCTAAGTGAAAGAAACCATGTATAAAAGTGTAAATACTTCATGCTTTCATTAATAGGAAGTTAAGGAACAGAGTAATGAACAACAGGAATTTAAAAAATTAGAAAAATTAGATTTGAGAGTTTAAGTATTATAGAAAACAGCATAAGCAAAATGTCTGGGTTAATGTAAATTTCTTTATCTTTATAGCTTCTTGAGTTACACAGTTGTATTCATTTGTAAATATTATATGGTTGAAAATTTTAATGATATATATTTACACAATAAAATGTTGGAAATTACTCTAACATCCAATGGTATCAGCCATTTTTATGGTAACACCCTGTTCTATCAAGTGTATTCAACAGAACAATGTTAAAAATGATTCTTGTCATACCTCTCCACTCTTGGACCTCCAAACTCTCTGATAACTTACAGTCCATTATTACCCTGGACTCTCTGATAATAGACTGACTGTGCAACTAACAAGTAACTACATAACAAACTGTGGTAAGCAGATTAACATGCCGCCAAAAAGTCAATGTGCTTATCCCCAAAACCTGTGAATATATGTAATATGATAAGGAGACGATTAAGGTTACAAATGGAATTAAGATTGCTAAGCAGCTCTCGTTAAAATAAGGAGTTATTCTGGCAATCAGTGTGAGACCTATGTGATCACAAGGTTCCTGTAAAGTGGAGGAGGGCAGAATCAGTGAAACATTTGAAGATGATATGGTTCTGGTTTGATGATGAAGAAAAAGGATCATGGAATAAGGAATGAAGGTTACTCCTAAACTGTAAAAGTCAATTAAAATTGATCGGGCTTTAAATTTTGTAATGAGAGTTTTGCTTGTTTGTTTGTTTGTTTTAAATATTTTTAAGAAGTGAAAAGACATCTGGAAATTAAGGCTAATTGACAGGCTAATTGTTAGTCTCAGAGCTGCAGCTCTGACTATGGAGGAAGACTTTGGGGAAAGTCTTTCCCAGAGGTAATTAACATTTTGCATTATTTTCTTGAAATAGGCCTTATAAGAAATAGAGAAAAGAACATTTTTTACAAAAGACCCTGTGAGTGAGAGACTGAAGCAGGACCAATGAAGACTGACTTCCACCAGCCTTCAATTTTAGGGGTCGGACACTCTTTTGTATTAATAATTCATAAGGCAATTCCTAAGTCATTCTTCTTCATTTTGTCAGCTGCTGTCAATGAATCTCAAGAAGAGATAGAAAAATAAAGAAAGCATAAGTCTTGGAAAATACAGGTAAGATTTTATTTTTCTTCTAATAGAAAGTTATCTACATAGGAGGTTCATGAAAAGTTATAAAATTCAATCAAAGTTCTCTATTTTGATCATCTTTACCATATTTGCAAGACACTGTACTCAGTGATAAAGGGAGGATGAAATTATTAAGATGATGATAATAAGGTAATAAAGTATATGTATTCATGACTATGAGACAGAGTAGATGGATATGAAATAATTAATAGACAATCAAAAGTTTCATCATTACAAAAGAAAGTGATTGGTTATTATGTTTGTAAAACACATAGAGAGCTAGGGATGCTTTGAGATTGATGCCGACCCTCTAGGACTCCTCTAGGACCGTGTGGTAAGGACCATGACAGTGCCTTTCAGGTCTGCCTTAAATGCACAGTTTTTCATGTATAAAATACACGTAATCTAATTCACAGTTGTCAAAAACTGCTATGATTTGATCTCTGTTAAGTCAGGTTACCTCAGGGAGAAAGTGATTATTATTATTCTTTAATCAGAAGGAAAAAACAAAGGTGATCCAATATAAAAGCAGAGAGAGGTACTCAGCTCTGAATCTGAATTATACAAAACGATGATGATGAGCATAATCTTGTATTGCATAAGAGTAGACAGACCTGTAATGATTACTCCAGAAACTTTAATTTGTGCTCATGAGGAAACAGTCCCATAATTGACTAAAAGTGAACATACCAGGTACAATTTTTCCACAAACAGATAGCCAAGAGCACAGCGTTCAATGAGAGCTGTAGGCTTTAGACGTGACAGAGATCTTGAGCAGATGTGGTCTCACTCAGACAAATTTCCTAATGATTATCTAAGATACTTTGTAAACCTCCACTAACATCTGTGACTTGATTTGTAGAAGCACTAAAAAACTCCTTTAATCAAAAGTGCCCCACATATCCGTCTCACACTAACAGTCCAGTGACCTGCAGGGTTCTTAAAACTACACCAGTGAAGATGCATCATTCAAATTCAATATCGTTCACTCCAGGTATCCATTTGAATTCTAACTCAGTGATGACCTCTTCCATCAATATTTAATTCTTCAGTAGGAGTGATAACGATGCTCAGCTTAACATCCTTACTGGGAGAACTAATATAAGCTGTGGGGAAAGATGAAGGGTGAGAGGAATGAATGAAGACTTGGTGAGATTAAAGGACAGGATTCTCTCCTGTACCCCCAACTCTGCTCCTTTCAGTCAACAGATAAATGATTGAAATACCAAGGCAAAATAAAGCCTGTGAAATCCCCACTCCAAGCTTGAATATGAAAAAATTACCTGAGACTTCACTTCATCTCCTTTCATATCAAATAGGTCTTGCTTTGTTCTCAGTAGGTTTCTGTTATTGCATTATCTTCTCTTATCTCTGTCTCCCTATCGTTGGTTTATGTGGCTTTTCTAAGATGACAGAATGATTCAAGTCATGGTAGAACTGACTCTTAGAATGATAGAGAAGACAGTGAAATCAGAGATTTCTCATTTCACTAATAAAGAAACAAGCCCTAGGATGTAAAATGATTTACTCAAGGTTACAGCACCATTCAGTTTGAAACTGATGGGCACATGGAATCTCCCTGAGTCAAAGATCAACTCAATGACACCTAACAACAGCAGCAACAACAACAACACTGTCATCTAAGAGTCAGGATGGTATAATTCTGTTCCTCTTTCTAATACAGCACACCAACCACATCCTGACTATAAAGAACTTCAGCTAGGAGAGCATAAACACATGCACACAAAGATTCAAGTTTCAAACAGGAGAACATTCTGAGGTCAACCTCAGCCGATCTCTACTGCTTGTGGTCACTGCTGAATGTGATGTGCAGTCATGCACATATTCAGAAGAGAAATTGTAGGCTTAGGTCTTGATTTCTGTGCCAAATAAGAGGTGAACTACTACAGATACACAAGTGTTATTAAGTCCTAAGAACAGACCAAGCAGTTGCCGCAGAGTTGGTTTCAACTTATGGTGATCCCTTGTGTATCAAAGTAGAACTGTGCTCCATAGGACCTTTTATTTTGTTGATTTTATTGCTTTTGCTGTTTTTGTGAATATAAACAGCAAAATATACATTAAAAGTTTCTTTATGTACAGTCTGTTATATTGATTTCATTCTTCAATTTGTGCAACCATTCTCACTCTTTCCATTAATGCAAACTCACTGTTCCCCAAAATTGTTCTCTAATAAGCTGAGCTTCTGTTGTCAGCTTCATCCCATAGTTCTTAAAAGAGCATTATGCTCCAGACAGCTATACTATACTAATTAGGGGTTTCATTGCTGATGTTTTAAAGGAGAGAGTCAGGGCTTTCCTCCAAGGTACTTCTGAATGGACTTGCCTCTCCAAACTTTTAGTTAACAGCTGAGAATGTTAACTGCTTGGACCACCCACAGACCATGGACAAAGAAGTTGTTTCAAAATCAGGTTTAGTGCATATACAGGAAACAAACAAACAAAAAGAAAATATTTAAAAGCAAATGAATGAATTAAAAAAGAAAGAATGAAAGAGAGATGCACTCTCAGCTTGATGGGTGATTTAGGGGACTTCCTTAATCTCTGTGGACTTTGTTTTCCCATCTTAAATGAATGAATGGACTCTTGTATGAAGGAAGATGGTCAGACACATACACTTCAATTTTTTCTGACTATACATGCTTAGCAGCAGTAACTACTTATTTTTCATTTTCAAGTACTGTGATTATCCATTTTTTCTATAATAATAAAAATAATTGTGTTGGTCTTCTTACTTTTTTCAGGAAATTTAATTGCCTTTACACCTGACCTCCTGGATTGATTCCATGGGAAAAGTACACAATGTAACTACATTCGTTTTCCTGGGCCTTTCTCAGAACCCAAAGGTGGAAGACATTTTTATCGTGGTGTTTTCTTTCTTCTACACGGCGATTCTGCTGGGAAACCTTCTCATCATGCTGACTGTGCGCATGGGCAACCTTCTCAAGTCTCCCATGTATTTCTTTCTCAACTATTTGTCATTTGTGGACATCTGTTTCTCTTCAGTTACAGCTCCCAAGATGATTTTTGACCAGTTAGCCAAGAGTAAAACTATCTCCTATGTGGGGTGCATGTTGCAACTTTTTGGGGTGCATTTCTTTGGTTCCACTGAGATCTTCATTCTTATTATAATGGCCTATGATCGGTATGTGGCCATCTGTAAACCACTACACTATATGACTATCATGGACCAGGACAGATGCAATAAAATGATGCTGGGGACCTGGGTAGGTGGGTTCTTGCACTCTGTTATCCAGATGGCTTTGGTGCTCCAGCTCCCCTTTTGTGGATCCAATGTGATTGATCACTACTTTTGTGATGTGCACCCTGTGCTGAAACTGGCCTGCTCAGACACATATGTTGTTGGTGTTGTTGAAACAGCCAACAGTGGGACCGTCTCTCTGGGGGGCTTTGTTATCTTGATGATCTCCTACACTGTCATCCTACTGTCCCTGAGAAAGCAGTCAGCAGAAGGCAGGCGCAAAGCTCTCTCCACTTGTGGTTCCCACATTGCTGTGGTCATCATCTTTTTTGGTCCCTGTATTTTCATGTACATGCGCCCTGATACTACGTTTGCTGAGGATAAGATGGTGGCTGTGTTTTATACCATTATCACCCCCATGTTAAATCCCATGATTTATACACTGAGAAATGCAGAAGTAAAAAATGCAATGAAGAAACTGTGGTGTAGAAAAGTTTCCTAGGTTTCTAATGACAAGTAATTCGAAGCCTTGATATTTTAAGCTAGGTGATTTTAATTTGTTCAGTCTTGGTTAAGAAATCTATACAATAAAGGCAGTAATACTGAGCTTTCAGGGTTGTTGGAAGAAACTAATACTGATATCTTCGACCCATTATTGCCTTTTTGTTTTTAATTTAAAGTCAATTTACAGTTCAGACCTGTGATTAGTACAAATTAATCAGTCAATATCATATGATGTATGAAAAAAAAGACGACAAGAAAACTAGCCAGGATCCAAGGTAATATATCTTGATGTACAATCTCCCAAAACACAAATAATTGTGAAAACTAAACCTAGAAAGATTGGAATGGTAGAGGAAATGTATGCAGAATGAAAGAAAAAAAAGGATAAAACACAAGCTTGAAAGACAAAAGCAATATTATCATCTTCTGGTCTTAGAGAAAAAAAGGCAAAAATAAATAAAACAAATGCCTTGCTCATATGAACTGATAATTTATCCATGTAATACCTTTTCCCTTCACTTTGGGATGCAAACTGGACTTTGTTTTTGTTTTTGTTTTTTAATGTTCCAGGTGAACGATCATTGATTGTTTCTCTGCTATTGTTTCATTTTATTTTCCACAATTCTGATTATCATGCATATTATGTATATCCCTTATGCCTGTTTGTGGGTGTAGGGTGTGTGTGTGTATGTGTGGGTACAAACATTTCTAACATTAAAGAATGTATATATTTTATGCTTAAAAATGCTTGCTGATGTTGATGCAATCCCAGAAGTAAAGAGAGGAAAGATCTAACAGCAGGAAAACATGCGCATTAGCAGTTATAATCAGGAAGCTCTTGCCCTTGTTTTAGTTGTTAGATGCCATTAAGTTGATTCCAAATCATAGCCACCTTATGTACAACAGAACGAGACCTTGCCCTGTCCTGTGCTTCCTCACATTAATTGCTATGTTTGAGCCCGTTGTTGCGTCCACTGTATCAATCCCTCTTGTTGAGGGTCTTCCCCTTTTTCTCTGACCTTCCTCTTTACCGAGTATGATATCCTACTCCAAGGACTGGCTCTTTCTGACAACACGACTAAAATAGGTGAGACAAAGTCTGGGCATTCTTGCTTACAAGGAGCCTTCAAGCTGTACTTCCAGGATAGATTTGTTTGTTCTTCTGGCAGTTCATGTTATTTTCAGTATTCGTTGCCAATGCCACAATTCAAAGACATCAATTCTTCTTAGGTCTTCCTTCTTCATTGTCCAGTTTTCACATGCATATGAGGCAGTTGAAAACACCATGGCTTGGGTCAGATGCACCTTAGTCTTCCAAGTGATGTCTTCACTCTTGAACAGTTTAAAAAGGGCTTTTGCAGCAGAATTGTCCAGTGCAATATGATATCTGATTTCTTGACTGCTGAGTCAATGGATGTTGAATGTAGAGCCAAGTAAAATGAAAT
>NW_006922386.1:111216-111904 GCF_000298275.1 Orycteropus afer afer | reverse complement strand
CATTCTATCCAGGATCTCCTACAGAGATCCCCCTCTGTGTGATTGATAGTGGTGGCCAGGCAACATCTAGTTCTTCTGGTCTCATAGTCATATAGGCTGAGGATCGCACAGTGTACCAGTCACTTGGACTAATTGTTTCCATTCGTCTTTGGTCTTCATTATTCTTTACTCTGGATGAGGAGAGACCCATTGTGGCATCTAGATGGCTGATTGAAAGCTTTAAGATTCCAGTCACATCTGCCAAAGTAGGATGTGGAACAATGTTTTTGTGTAGTATATTATACCAATTGAGCTTGATGTCCCCTGCAACTATGGTTCCAAGCCCACAGGTTCAACTACTCGCTCCCTCTGGGTAGCTGGCTGTGCCTAAGAAGTGACTATAATGTTCCTCCTTGTCAGCTCTACTACATATCTGAGAATTCTTATAGAACATACAAATACACTTGTAGAAACATTGTCTGCCAACCCTATACATGGGATTGGGCTCACTCCCCCTTCCTCAGACATACCTAACAGTTCAACCTGTCTACCCATCTATCCACCCATATAACCATGTTTGCATTCACTGACAACTCAGTACTGTATGTAAAAATGGGTTCATCTTTGTTGTCTGTACCTCCCATGCACCTCTCTATGTTTTCCTCTTCCTCATTGCCACCGTGTTGATTACTCACATTTGGTACATTGT
>NW_006922386.1:106821-110941 GCF_000298275.1 Orycteropus afer afer | reverse complement strand
ATCCATTCTTCAGTTGATGGGCACCTATGTTGTTTCCATCTTTTGCGTATTGTAAATAGTGCTGCAATGAACATGGGTATCCATCTATCTGTTCTTGTTCTGGTTCTCATTTCTTTAGGATATATACCTAGTAATGGAATGGTTGGATCAAATGGTATTTCTAATTCCAACTTTTTGAGGTATTTCCATACTGTTTTCCACAGTGGTTGTATTATTTTACAGTTCCACCAGCAGTGTAGGAGAGTCCCAATCTCTCTGCATCCTCACCAGCATTTGTTATTTTCGGTCTTGTTGAACTTTGCTACTGGTACTGGGACAAGATGGTGTCTCATGTTGTTTTGATTTGCATCTCTCTAATGGCTAATGATCATGAGTATTTCTTTATGTCTGTTGGCTACCTGAATATCTTCTTCTGTGAAGTGTCTATTCTTGACTTTTGCCCATTTTAAAATTGGATTATTTGTCTTTTTTTTTTTTTTGCTGTTGTGATGTTGGAGTTTTCTATAAATTCTTGAGAAAAGTCCCTTGTCAGATATGTCATTGCTGAATATTTTTTTCCCAATCTCTACGTACTCTTTTTACTCTTTTGAAGAAGTCTTTGGACTCACGTCAAAATTTAGTTTTCAGAAGGTCCCATTCATCTAGTTTATCTTCTGCTGTTTGAGCAATTTGGGTTATGCTTGATAGTCTGTTTATACCATATATTAGGGCCCCTAAATCTTCCCCTATTTTTTCCTTGATAAACTTTATAGTTTTAGGTATCCCATTCGAGTCTTTGGTCCATCTGGAGTTACTTTTTGTGTATGGTGTGAGGTTCCGATCTTCTTTCATTTTTCTGCAAATGAATATCCAGTTTTGCCAGCACCATTTATTAAACAATCTCTTCTCCATGCAACCGATTTCAGCCCTTTGTCAAAGATCAGCTTGTAAGGTTGGCCTGGTTTTAAAAGATTCCCTTAATTTCTGCTTATCTGGAAACCTGCTAATTTCACCATCATATTTGAAGGACAATTTTGCTGGTTATATAATTCTTGGTTTGAAATTTTTTTATCTTTCAAGGTTTTATATATACCATATTGCCTTCTCATTTGCATGGTTTCTGCTGAGAAATCTGAGCTTATTCTTATTGGTTGTTCTTTGTAGGTAACTTTTTGTCTTTCCTGTGCTGCTTTCAGGATTCTTTCTTTGTCTTTGGTTTTGGTAAGTTTGACGATGATACGTCTTGGTGATTTTTTTGGGGGGTCTATCCTGTTTGGGGTTCATTGGACTTCCTGAATGGATATGTTCTCATCTGTTGTCATATTAGGGACATTGTCTTCCAAAAAATCGTGGACAATTTTCTCAGTGGTTTTATTTTTCTCTTCCTGTTCTGGAATTCCAATTACACTTAGGTTATTCCATTTGATGGTATCCCACATGAACCTTAGGCTTTCTTCATTTTGTTTGGATTATTTTTCTGGTTGATCCCTTTCCAAAGAAGAATTCAGGTATTGTCTTCTATCCCATTAATTCTGTCTTCTGTTAAGTCAATTCTAGTCCTTTGCCCTCTCAATGTGTTATCTATATTTGAAAATGTAGTATTAGTCTTCTGGATTTATATCTGTAGATCTTGTATCATTTCTGATTTTTCATTTATTTTGGCATTTTATTTTTTCATTTGCTTCCAAAATTGTTTTAGGGTTCTGTCTGTTTTCCTTAATTTTGTCAGTGTTTTCCTTGATCTGTCTCCCAATCTTTTGAAGGTATCTAAGTATAATTCTTTTTCAATTCCTTATCAAGGTGTTCCAGTGCTGCTGATTCTTCAGGGGTGTGTTCTGGGTCTGCATCTTGCTCCCTTGCTTCTACTGCTTTATTTTGCTTCTTTGTGTGGACTATGATGGTCTGTCGTCTCTGAGATATTGTGACATTGTTGTATTTAGTTCTCTGCTAATTGTTTGTGAGGAGAAGTTAAGGGTGAGTCACTTTCTTTTTGGGTGTTATTTATTGCTGGCCAGTTGGTGGAAAAGGAAGTGCTGCCTCTCACTCAGTAAGTGGAGATATGGGTGTAGTTTGCATCATATGGGCATGCTTCCAATCTCCCACTCAGTTAGACAAAAACAACAATTGAAAAAACATCAAAACATTAAAAGCAAGTGGACAAAAAATACACCATGTAAACACATGGGAGCCATCACCAGGAAAAGAAAAGAGAGGGAAAAAAAATCCTACATCATCTGGGGAGGGAGCAATAAGAGAAGAGGTAAGGTTGAAAAATAATGAAGAAAAAAATGAGAAAAATAAAAAAAAAAAAAAAAAAAACAAGGAATAGGTTAACCAGATGAAAGAAATAATGGGAACCAGGAACAGCATAGTAACTAAGGCACTTGACTGCTAACCAGAATGCTGGCAGTTCAAACCCACCAGCCACTCCTCGGAAGGAAGATGAGCAATCTACTTCCGTAGTGATACTGCCTTGGAAACCCAAGGAGGGGTTGCTATGATTCAGGTCCGACTTGATGACATATAACAACAACAACAACAGGAACAGGGAAGAGCGAAAAAGCTGAAAACTAGAACCTGGGAAGGGCAGAACAAAAATTATTAATAAAAGGGATGGAAATAATAACAAAAATAGTGATAATTTTGAAACAGAGAGGAACACACAAACTGAAAAAAGAAAACAAACAGGACATGGCAGGGCAGGGCATCCAAGCTCCTCCGAGCACACAGACTGCGATGGAATTCCTGCAGGTCCAGAAGGAGGGTGAGAGTAGGGATGGCTGCACCTATAGTCACCAAGGGGGTGTGGGATATAAGAGTAACAAAGGGAATTTTGCACCTTTCCAAACTTCGTGTCTGGAATGTCCTTGTGGTTCCCAACAAGTGGAGCCTATTCTTAGGTCCCTGGAATCTGGGAGAAAGCTGTCACTTTAAATATCCAAAATGGTTGAGCCACTTGTAAACATCCAAAATGGCTGTGCTCTCCAGACTGACAAAAGTCCCCAGCTCAGCCTGTCTCCCTCTTCACTGCTGCTTCCCCTTTTATTCACTGGCCACCAGTGTAGTCTTCTGTGCATCCCCTGACTAGCAGGCTGATTTTTACATTAATTCTTAGGTCCTAAAACCACTTGGCAATATCCAAGCTGTTCATGACGTCAGGATCACTGACAGACCACAGCTCCGTATGTCTCCTTTTTCAGTGTTTTCATGCAGGCTCTTACACTAGCTGGAATTTATTCCACTTCTGTATCCTCCCTTTCAAAGCTCAGGGCTCCAGAATTATCTTCTGTATCTGTATTAATTGGTTCTCCTTTTCTTTGTTGAAGATGATCTGTGTAGTTTATGTACTTATTCTGCCATCTTACTGGAACCTTCCAAAAGTCTATATTTTTAACAAGCTTCTCTGGTAATTTCTATATAGTCAGGGAACTTGGATTTGGAAACACTGGAATTGGATGACCTTTGTAGTTGTTAGGGGTAAAGAGATTTATGAGTCTCCCTGTTCACAGAGTTTTCTGAGTCAACTCCCACCAGAGGAACTCAGAGACCCTTCTCTTGGTTTGTTGAAAGGAAATAACCAAGAATTATGAGAACTTAGATTCCCCCCAGTTCATGTGAGGCAAGGCATGTAAGTAATTGCATTTTATTCCATGGATTTATCATCACAGCATTCTTAAGGTTTACACCAGCTTTGTGACTTTGTTGTCACAAGATGGGAGATGTGACTTTGATTGAACTCCTCATTGATACAAAATGAAAACTTTCCTCATTTCCCTGGTGAATAAATTAATGTATTTCATTATGGAAAACCGTGAAAATATGTCTCCCTGTGTATTTTAACCACTAGATATAATTCTGTCTTCTAAAATAGTACAGATTATTTTAAACACATTTAATTCAGTGTTCATTGAATACATGAAGGTATCTTTGATGCTCCTCTGTAGGTTGCCCTTTTTCTCGTTTAACAAATCCTGGAGTTGTTTAAAACATTTCTCATACCTCAAGGGTTCCAGAATTTCACACTTTTTGTAGTACCTGAATGGAGATGCTTCATTTCAATATCTCCAGTTCTTGTGTGGTGTGTTAGATTGGGTTCTCTAGAGAAATACAAAAACCAGCAAAGCATATATATATATATATA
>NW_006922386.1:104274-105986 GCF_000298275.1 Orycteropus afer afer | reverse complement strand
TAACCAGACGGCTAGCGGTTCAAACCCACCAGCCACTCCTCGGAAGGAAGGTTGGGCAATCCTACTTCCGTAATGATACTGCCTCGGAAACCCAAGGAGGGGTCGCTATGAGTTGGGTTTGACTCGATGGCACATAACAACAACAACAACATATTGTGTCTGGAAGATTATTTTGTATCACTAGTATCAGTGCAAGAGTATCCTCAGCTGAACCTGTCATTGGCCTAGGGTATATTCCTGTTCCCCAACCCCCATCTGATCTTCTCGGTTGTCTACGCATGTAGCCTGGTGTATGGTGTATGGTGCATATACTGGTGTTTGCCTCTGTTTTCTATATCTTAAGTGCACAATTCAGCATCCTCTCTTTCCCCAATGTTGTCATGGTGGTAACAGACTCTTTCCATACTGTCCCTCCCCTCTCCAAAATCAGCATGTGACCCCCAACTAGTTCAAAATTATCCCTCTCCTTCCCTCCCATCCGTGGTAACCAACAAAGTGAATTTCTTTCCCTGAATAAACTTTTCTTTGACTTTTTACAATAATGGACTCACACAAAATTTGTCCTTCTATGATTGACTTATTTCACTCAGCATAATGCCCTCCAGATTCATCCACATTGTGATGATTCATGTATTATTCTTTGTTCTTTGACGTAACATAGTATTCCATGTGTGAATGTACCATAATTCAGTTATCATCCACCTGTTGATGGATATTTAGGTTGTTTCCATCTCTTTGCTATAGAGAATTGTGCTGCAATGAACATAGGTATTTATACGTCTATTCGTGTCCTGTCTTTCAGTTCTTTGGGATATATTCTTAGGAATGAAATTGCTGTTAAAATGGTATTTCTATTTTCAGTTTTTTTTAAGAAAACTCCAGGCCATTTTCCACAATGGTTGTACCATTTTATAGTCCCACAGGCAGAGTATGAGAGTTCCAATTTCTCTGCAATCTCGTCAGCATTTGTTATTTTGTATCTTATTGAACTTTGCTATTATTGCTGGGTTGAGATGATATCTCATCATTGTTTTGATTTGGATCTCTCTAATAACTAAAGATCATGAGCAATTCTTCATGTGTTTGTTAGCCACTAGCACATCATCTTTAGTGAAATGTCTGTTCATGTTCTTGTCCCATTTTTTGAATTAGATTGTTTGTCTTTTTGGCATTGAGGTGGTAATGGTAACATTTTCTATGAATTTTGGAGATAAGTCCTTTGTCAGAAATGTCATAGGCAAATATTTTCTCCCAATCTAAATGTTCTTTTCTTTCTTTTTTTTTTTTTTTAACCCCTTTGGAGAATCTTTCAGTGCACATAAGAATTTATTTTATAAAAGATCCTAGTCACCTAGTCACCTAGCTTGTCTTACACTTTCTGTGCATTCTGGGTTGTGCTTGAAAGTCTATTTATGGTATAAATTAGAATCCCTATATTTGCCTCTGTTTTATCTTTAATGAACTTTATAATTTTGGGACTTACATTTAAGTCTTTGCCCCAATTTGAGTTTGCTTTTGTTTATGGGGTGATGTGTGGGTCTTGTTGTCATTTTTATGCAGGTGGACATCCAATTTTGCCAGCATCATTTGTTAAAGAGGCCACCTCTCCCCATTTAATGGGTTTTGGTCCTTTGTCAAAGATCAGCTGTCCGTAGATTGATGGGTCTATTTCTGTGTTTTCGATTCTGTTCCATTGGTCTCTGTCTATCTTC
>NW_006922386.1:73765-104174 GCF_000298275.1 Orycteropus afer afer | reverse complement strand
GGGAGAGAGAGCCATCAGATCTGCCAACTCAGCACCATAGACTATGGCCCTGGAATACACTTAAGGCTAGGAGAAGACTCACTCCAAAGAACTGGCTCTTAGCCCAACAGTAGTAAGACTTACACACAGAATATCCAACGCAAGGCAATGTATCCACCTACTCTACAGAGTTGCAGTCCTTAGAGCACTCAGCCATGGAGCACCAGAGTGGCAGTGTTCACATGGAAGGAAAGCTGCATAGACAGGAATGCATAACTAAGAAGGGCAGGGATGGTGTGGTCTCAGGGAAGAGAGAGGAAGAAAGTGGGTTAGGGTTGGGGACGGTAATCGGGGAATGAAACCAAATGTACACAAATTGTTGATTGTAGAACAAATTCTGCTCTGTAAATTGTAAAGCACAATTTAAAAAAGAAGAAGAAGAAGAAATGTCTATATTGTGGTGGTGTTTGAGATATACAGTGGTGTTCCTTTCTAAAAACCACTTGTCCGTCAGTTTGACACACTCTGGTCTCTTTCTGGTTGCTGTGATGGTGGAAGCTATGCCACCAGAATTTCAAATCCTAGAAGGCTCACCCAGGCTGGACAGGTTTCAGGGGAGCTTTCAGACTAAGATAGACTAGGAAAAAGGAAAGGTGGTCCACTTTTCAAAAACTTCACAGTGATAACCTCATACATGACAGTGAAAAATTGTCTAGTATTGTACCAGAAAATTATGAATAGCTGTGCAACATTGTCTGATACAGTGTCAGAAGAGAAGACTCTCAGGTTAGGATGCAATCCAAAACTAATAGGGGAAGACCTGGCTCCTCAAGGTAGAGTTGACCTTAACAACATGGAGGGAGTAAAGATTTTGGGACCTTTGTGCTGATGTAGCACTTCTCAAAATGTATATAAATGGCTGCAAACATTCATTTATAAATTGGAACATCGAATGTATTAAGTATGAATCTAGGAAAATTGGAAGTTGTTAAAAATGAAATGGAATGCATAAAGATTAAATGAGTAAACTAATCTAATATATTGTCAGATGGGAAAATTGATCCTTTCCTGGGAGAGACTTCTAGGCATTCTGGGTACCTTGGACTGCATGGTTGAGAATGAACTTTTCTTGTAGTAAGGGAATAGATTAATTGCATAATGATACTCCTTTAGTTTCACAGTCTCTTCATATGATGAATAAATGATAGTCATACTGACATAATATATAATGTTATGATAACATACAACACTAGTGATCACATGTTTTAAATAGAAACTTTTTCAGCACAAACTGTGAATATCTATTTTTACATGTTTTAAGCCCTCAATCCCATCAACATTCCTGTGGAATATTGCCTAAAAGTTGTTTCACAATTTACCCCGGTGTATAGTCTACTAATGAAGCTAAAACACATACAAGCACAAGGTAAAATTGAGAGAAAGAATCATGGGCAGTTGAAACAAGAAAAGGTCTTGTCATTGTTGTTGTTAGGTGCCATCTAGTGAGCTCCGACTCACAGTGAGCCTGTGTAGAACAAAGTGAGACACTGCTTGGTCATGCACCATTGTCACAATCCTTGCTAAATATGAGCCCATCATTGCAGCCACTGTGTCAATCCATCTTGTTGAGGATCTTCCCCTTTTTCACTGATACGCTACTTTACTGAGCACAGTATCCTTCTCCAGGAAATGTTCCCTTCTGACAACATGAGGGTGAGACAAAACCTGGCCATTCTCATTTCCAAGAAGCAATCTGGCTGTACTTCTTCCAGGATAGATTTGTTCATTTTTCAGCAGTCTATGGTATTTTCACCAACACTATAATTCAAAGGCAGCAACTCTTTTTTGTTCTTTCTTACTCTTTGTCCAGCTTTCACGGCATATGAGGCAATTGAAAATACCATGACTTGGATTAAAAAAACAAAAAAACAAATTCACTACCATTGAGTTGGATCCAACTCATAGCGACCCCTCCTTGGGCTTCTGAGGTGGTATCACTAGGAAAGTAGATTGCCCAACCTTCCTTCTGAGGAGTGGCTGGCGGTTTGAACCACCAGTGTTCTGGTTAGCAATCACATGCCTTAGGGACTATGCCACCAGAGATCCTATGGCTTGGATTAAGAGCACCTTAGTCTTCAAAGTGACGTTTTCAATTGTCAATAACTTAAAGTCTTTTGCAGCAAATTTGCCTAGTGTGATACGATGTCTATTTTATTGACTGCTGCTTCCATAGATGTTGCTTGTGGATCCAACTAAAATGAAATCTTTGACAACTTCAATATTTTCTGCATTTATCATGATGCTGCTTATTGGTCTAGTTGTGAGGATTTTCTTTTTATGTTGAGTGTAATCCATACCACAGACGATAGTCTTTACTCTTCATCAGTAAGTGCTTCAAGTCCTCTTCCTTTCAACAAGCAAAGTTGTGCCATCTGCATACCACAGGTTGTTAATGAGTCTTCCTCCAATCCTGATACCATGTTCTTCTTCGTATAGTCCAGCTTCTCGTGTTATTTGCTGTGGTAGTTAGGGTTATGTGTCAACTTGGCTGGGCTGGTTTTGAGTGGCTGGGCAGCTGGACGGAGTTACTCCCTGTGGTGAGATTGGTAATTAACTCCATTGTGGAATCCACTGGAGCAGCTTAGTAGCTGCTTTAGGGATGTGTCTGCTTCCAGTATGTAAGAACCACTTGAGGAAGGTTTCCAGCTTGTTTGGCATGTGTGAACCCTGCGTGTAGCCCTTAAGGGCTTAAATTAATCATTGTTCAGCAGCCTGCCCTGGCATGCCAATCTTGGGACCTTTTCTAGACTTGAATTAGTGGCCGGCCATGTTGTTTGGTAATATCGGGACTGTGCCTTTTTACTTGTTGACCTTGGCTTTGTCAGCCTCAGCAGCCAGAAGCTGCCTGAGTGAAGAAAAGCCTCCAGCTTCAGTAGGCAGGAAGCAGAAGGCAGAGCTGAAGACCAAGGTTGAGGGCTTTCACCCAGCCCCTAGAGCCTGGCACTTTGAACTCAGACATCTAGCCTGCAAATTTGTAAGAGAATAAAGTCCCTGTTTGTTTGAGATGTCCCATTGTGGTATCTTCTGTTTGAGCAGCACAAAGTAACCAAAACAGTTGCTCAGCATACAGATTGAATAAGGATGGTGAAAGAATGCAACCTTAATGTGCACCCTTTCTGATTTTAAACCATCACGTATCCCCACATTGTTTTGTTCTAATGACAGCCTCCTGGTCTATGTACAGATTTCTCATAAGCACAATGAAGTGTTATAGAATTCCCATTATTTGCAACGTTATCCACAATTTACTAGATTCACAAACTTGAATGCCTTTGTGTAGTCTATAATACACAAATAAACACCTTTCTAATATTCTTTCCTTTCAGCCAAGATGCGTCTGACATTAGCAATGACATACTTCTTTCCATGTCATTTTCTGAATCCAGCTTGCATTTCTGGAAGTTCCCTGTCCATATAGTGCTGCAACCATCTTTTTTTTTTTTTTTTTTATCTTCAGCAAAATTTTCCTCACATCTGATATTAAAGATATTATTCAATAATTTTCACATTCTGTTGGATCACGTTTCTTTGGAATGGGTATAAATGTGGATCTCTTCCAGTTACTTGACCAGGTAGTTGTCCTCCAAATTACTTGGCATAGATGAGGAAGTGTGTGTATCCAATGCTTCATCAGTTGGTTGAAACATCTCAATGAGTATTCCATAATTTCCGGAGCCTTTTTTTTTTTTTTTTTCACAATTCCTTCTGTGCAGCTTCAACTTCTTCCTTCAATACCAATGGTTCTTGATCATATGACACCTCCTGAAATAGTTGAATATCAACAAATTTTTTGCAGTGACTCTGCCTTAGAAAGCATCTAATATTATGTGAACAGCATGATGCACAAAATTTTAAAAATCAGCAAATATTTGTTAATACATAAATAATGACCGAAAACATTATGTTGTTGGAAAACTGAGACTTGATTTTTTAAAAGTGCTATATCTATATCACAGAATCCAGTGATTTATAGTTTTGTATGTTGGCATGACAATGTAAACAAGTTAATCAGATCATTTAAGGAAAGATATCATAATTTATCATAACTTCATTTTAGTATCATATGAATATAATAAATATTCAAGCATTGCCAACAGCTGTACTTGGTAATTTTCCAAATGAATTTTCCACCCTTCCCTGATACTCATATCTTGGTTCTGGTTCTTTTTCCCAGAGACTGACACTATTATTCATTTGTTTTGACTCCTCATAGAGATGGATTCAATATATGTATATTCTTCTGCACTTTTACTTTGAAATATGCTTTGAAGATGATTTCCTATTTGAACATACAACTATGCCTCAGTGGTTTAGCAACACCATACGTTATTTTCTCAGCCAATAGTAATGACTGTTTAAGTTGTTTCTTAACTACATGTCCTTCTGTCCTTGATGGCTATCACCAAGAGCCTCTCTCAACTCCTTAAGTCCACCTGCGTTTCTCATCATGCTACATCCTCTATTTCCAAACCAGCAACAGTATGCAAAGTCGTTTTTATGCTTCAAATCTCTTTGCTATCTCTGAAATCATTACAAAAATAGTGGATCTGTGTGACACAATGGTGCATTGCACAGGACTTCACTTTTATTTCATCGAGATCCCTATATTTGTCTTCTTGTGGCAAAACTATTCTAGGAGCAGCCTCCCCTTACCATGATTTTGAGACACTATAGATCAAGAGACCTCCAGAAACAATTCTCCATCTTTCAGGTCATTCATGGACATTATCTGATAAGAACTTGTATCACCTTCTCGCAGGCACGTCTTGCATTTTTTTCACCAGAGATCAATGCTGCTGAAGTGGTAGATATTGTGGGGCATAATTGGAGCCCAAACATGCCCAATGGCTTTCCCAGCAAGCTTGCCTACTAATGTGAATCCCCTTGATGCTAATTTGGACTCTGTCTTCTACTACAACAGAAAATACCTAGTACCTTGAACAGAAATTGCAGGGATGCTGAAGTGGATTTTGGCCAGTAGGAATGGGGAGCTAATGGATAGAGTGTTCTATTTCTCATCTACAGATTGTTTGTAAAAAAAAAAAAAAAAAAAAAAGTAATAGGTTCTTGTGGCCCCTCTTAAAAGGTTCAGTGAGATCAAAAATTCAGCTGTGCTTACTACCACATACTGGACAGCTCAGTAAATTGCCTCTAGTATTTGCTCTTGCTTCCTGCCTTACCTCCTTCCTTTCGGTTCTGATTCCTTGGTATTGTCCTGCCTAAAGCAATGTTAGCAGAATAACATTTGATGTAGCCTCTCTTTTCTAAGGAATCAGGGCTATTGCAAATACATAATGTTTGGATTCATTTCATTCATTTTGAAAAACAGGCTATACTAAATGGCAGTGTTAGAATTCAGGATAAAGGTTACATTCCTGGGTGAGAAGGGAGTAATGACTAGCAATGAAAACCATGTTGGCTTCCAGGGTGCTGAATATGTCTTATATCTTTGTCTTTATATGCTGTTCACTTGTGATAACTAGTTCTTTTTTTTTTTTTTTTTTTTCCATATGTGCTGTAGTTTACAATGTTGTTGCTGCTTCTTGTCAGTTCGGCTCTGATAAAGGTTAATCTTATGTAAAACAGAATGAAATGTTGCCCTGTCCTGTGCCATATCCATGATCATTGGTATATTTCAGCCCATTGCTGCAACTATTGTGTCAGTCCATCTCATTGAAGGTTTCCTTCACTTTTATTGGCCTATTTTACCAAACATGATGCACTTTTGTCTTATTAACTTATTGTCATTCTACATGTGCATATGGCTGAATTTTTCTATCCAGAAGATAATTATTCTCATCTGATAGTTTTTCCTCATTAGATGTGCACATTAATACCCAACTATTTACCTATAGTATCTAGCATTTTTCCAAAACATATTTTCCAACAGTTCCAAGATTGTAAAATACATTTTGCAATATGGAACGGGAAAAGAAAAAAAAAAAAATGGTAGACAGACGTTGCCAATCAATCAACTAACTATGCTAAGAGAGTAATCTGCCTTCAAAAAGTCTGTGTCCTAATCCCCGAAGTCTGTGAATGTGTTCTCATATGGCAAGGAAAATATTAAGGTTGCAGACAGAATTAACTTTGCCAAGCAGATCATCTTAAAATAAGGATAACACCTTGGCTAAGCTTTATAGCACAAATATTCTTTAAAGTGGAAGAGGGAGGTGGAAGAGGTGGTCAGAATCTGTGAGAAATTTGATGATGTTATGCTTCTAGTTTTGATGATGAGCAAAAGGAGCCATGAGCCAAGGAATGCAGGTTACCCCTAAAAGTTGAAAAAGTCAAAGAAAATTAATTGGGCTTTAAATATAGCAATGAGAGAATTTTATTTATTTATTTATTTTTAAGAAGTGAAAAGACATCTGGATAACAAGGTTCAGTGTAAGTCTCAGTGCTGCAGCTCTGACTATGGAGGAAGACTTTGGGGAAAGGCTTTCCCAGAGGTCATTAATATTTTTCATCATTCTCTTGAAATAGGCCTTCTAAGTATAGAAAAGAGCATTTCCCACAAAAGGTCACATGAAATGGCAGATTTTAGTAGGTAAGAGACAGAACCAGAAGCAATGAGGGCTGATATCTACAGTCAGCTTGTGAAGTCAGAGATGTCCTAGCACTAATTATTAACAAAGCAATTCCTAGGGCATCCTTCTTTATTCTGCTTGGCTGATCTCAAATTTTCTGAAGAAGAGATAGAAAAATAATGCAAAGCATAAGCCTTGGAGAGTACTGGTGAGAGTTTAATTTTTTTTTTTCTCCTAAAAGCAAATCTTCTACATAGAAGGTTAGTGGGAAATGAAAATTCAATAAAATTTCTTTCTTTTGAGCATGTTTAATATATTTACAAATCACTGAATCAGAAGTAAGGGGAGAATGAAATTATTAAGATGATGATAATAAGATAATAATGTAAATCTATTAATGACTAGGAGATATAGTACTATGAATATGAAATAAGATATCACTCATCAAAGGTTTTGAGGAGTTATCATGTTTGAAATGCATAGAAAGGAGAAGGATGTATGCTTTGGGATGGATATTGATCCAAGGACAAAGCAGGGCTCCTCTAGGGCCTTTAGGTATGGGCAATTCAGGTCTAATCTAAGTAGATAGATTTTGTTGCACACGATTAAAGTACATAATTCACAGTTGTGGAAAAGTGATTTGAGCTCCCTTAAATAAAAGATCCCTCAGGGAGAATGGTCATTGTTACTATTTTTTAATCAGAAGAAAAAAAAAAAACGAATCAGTACACAAAAGCAGAAGCAGGTGCTTGATCTCTGAATTACAGTATGATGATGATGATGGTGATGATGATGATGATGATGATGATGATGATGATGATGATGATTTTTTATTGCATAAGGAAAGGCACGGTTGTAATGACTACCCCAACGCTGACTACCCCAACACTTTTATTTGCATGCATGAGGAAACAGCCTCATAGTGTACTAAATGTGGACATACCATGTACAATGTCTCCACAAAATAGCCCAGATCACAAAATTCAGTAAGAGTAGTAGGCACTAAACTTAACAGGAATCTTGAAGAGAAATGGCATCACTCAGGTAGACAAAGTACCCATTGATTATCTAAGATGCTGTGTAAACCTACCTTAATGTGCAGGTAGAGGAATCATTTACATCTATAGATTGATATGTAGACACACCAAAAAACTTCTTTAATCAAAAATCTCCACATATACCTTTTGACCCCAACTCCTATGACCCTCTCGAGAGACTAATATTTCACCACTGAAGATTCCTCTTCAAATTCAGTATCATTCTCTTCTTGTTCCTATTTGAATTCTCTTCCAGTGATGACCTCATCTATAACACTTCATTTATTCTCTGTTAAGTGGTAATGCTGCTCATCCTTTCACCCATACTGGGAAAACTAATATAAACTATAATGGGATTTGAAGGGTTAGAGGAATGTATGAAGAGTAGTGAGATTAAAGGGCAACTTTCTTCACCCACACCCCCAAATCTACCCCTCTTGATCAACAAACAAATGATTGAAATACCAAAGCAAAATAAATAAATTATCTGAATCTTCATTTCCTTTCAAATAAAAAAGTCATGCTTCCAGTTTTTCTAGGTTTCTTTTATTGACTTATATTGTCTTACGTCTGCTTGCATACCAAGGCCTTATGTGGCTATTCTAAACTGACAGAATGATTTCCGTTCATGGTAGAAATAAGTCTTGGAAAGATAGAGAGGATAGTGAAATTATCATTTTGTCATTTCATATATATGGAAACAGAAGCACTGTGACATTAAATGATTTACCCAAGGTTACAGCACTATCTGGTTTGAACCCACTCAGCATATGGAATCACTATGAGTTGACAATTGACTTGAAGACACCTAACAAAATCAGCTTCAACAAGAGTACCATTTTCAACTAGCCAGGTGAGTATAGTTTTGTTCCTCTATCTACTACACCACAGAACTAAAAAGAGTTACATATCAAGTAGGAGACCATGAGCACATACATGGACATAAAGATCCAAGTTGCATAAGTAGGAGAACCTACTGAGGTCATCCAGCCTCTACTCCGTGAGTTTACTTGTGAATATGATATAAAGGCATGCCTATATTCAGAAGGGATATTGCAGGCTTAGGTCTTCATTTCTGTGTCAATCAAGTGGTGAACTTCTACAGCTGTACAAATGGTACTATGCACCCAAACCCAGACCAACCACTTGCCATAATGTTGATTGCAACTTATGTTGATTCATGTGAATCAGAGTATAACTATGCTCCATAAGACTTGTTGGTATTATTTTGTTTTGAATTTATTTATTTTCTTCTTGTTGTAATGAATATTCACAAGGTAAAATAGATTAATTCAACAGTTTCTATACAAGCAATACAGTGGCACTGACTACGTTCTTTGAGCTGTGCAATCACACCATTCTTTCCTGAGTTGTTCCTCCCCCATGAACATGCACTCACTGTCGCCTAAGATTTCTATCTGATCTTTTGAGATGTTGTTGTCCATTTGATCCCAGACTTATTAGAGGAGCATTGTTTTCGAGGCAGACATTTTATGCCAGTTTACATTATTTAACAGCTGATTCTTTGAAAGTAGGTTGTCTGATCTTTCTTCCACAGTGGTTCCGAGTGGGCTTGCATCTCGCACAGGTGGTTAGGAGCGAGCTTGTTAAATGTTGGCATCACCAAGGGACCCTAACACAAGAGTGGTTTCCAAATCATATTTAATGTTTACACAAAATAAGAACTAAGACAATTTTTTAAAGCAAATGAATTAATCTCTAAAAATGCCAAGAGAAATGGAACTCTATTGTTATTGGATGATTTAAAGGATTTGCTTGACCTCTTGGGACTTTGTTTCCTCATCTGAATTGATAGAAGGTACTGTTGTATGAGGGACAATGATCACAATGTATATATACACTTCAGTTTCTGCCTGTGCATGTCAACTAACAGTAAGTACCTACTTTCCATTTTCAAGTACTATGGTTATCCCTTTATTTCTACAATAAGAATAATGGTACTGGTCCTTTTTGTTTTATTTTTTTCAGACAGTTTGTCTCTTGACAACCTGGCCTCTTTGACAGATTCCATGGAAAAAGTAAACAATGTAACTACATTCATTTTCTTGGGCCTTTCTCAGAACCCAGAGGCAGAAGAAGTTTGTTTTGTGGTGTTTTCTTTGTTCTACATGGCTAGTCTTCTGGGAAACCTTCTCATCATGCTGACAGTGCGTATGGGCAATCTTTTCAAGTTTCCTATGTATTTCTTTCTCAATTATTTATCTTTGGTGGACATCTGTTACTCCTCAGTGATAGCTCCCAAGATGATTGTTGACCTATTAGCCAAGATGAAATCTATCTCTTATGTGGGCTGTGTGTTGCAATTGTTTGGTTCACATTTCTTTGGTTCTACTGAGATCTTCATCCTTGTTGTAATGGCCTATGATCGGTATGTGGCCATCTGTAAACCCCTACACTATATGACCATCATGGACCAGGACAGATGCAATAAAATAATGCTAGGGTCTTGGGTAGGTGGATTCTTACATGCTGTTATCCAGATGGCTTTGGTGGTCCAGCTCCCCTTTTGTGGACCCAATGTGATTGATCACTACTTTTGTGATGTCCACCCTGTGCTCAAACTGGCCTGCACAGACACATATGTCATTGGTGTTGTTGAGACAGCCAACAGTGGGACTGTTGCTCTGGGGGGCTTTGTAATTTTGTTAATCTCCTACACTGTCATCTTAGTGTCCCTGAGAAAGCAGTCAGCAGAAGGCAGGCGCAAAGCTCTCTCCACTTGTGGCTCTCACATTGCTGTGGTCGTCATGTTTTTTGGTCCCTGTACTTTCATGTACATGCGCCCTGATACTACGTTTGCTGAGGATAAGATGGTGGCTGTATTTTACACCATTATCACCCCCATGTTAAACCCTCTGATTTATACACTGAGAAATGCAGAAGTGAAAAATGCAATGAAGAAACTGTGGTGTAGGAAGGTTTCCTGGGTGTCTAATGACAAATAGTTTGAAGAAACGATGCTTTTATTTTTTTTTTTTAATATTTTTTTTAATGATTTTAATTATTTCAGTCTTAATTAATGTATCTATACCATGAGGACAGTAATACTGACCCTTTAGGGTTGTTGATTGAAACAAGTATTGTTTCCTCTTCCTTATTCTTGTGTACTTTCTTTAAAAATTGAACATCTATTTAATGTTTAAGACTGTGATCGGTACCTATTAAGAACACAAAATCGTATGTTGTACCAAAAAAAAAAAAACATACAAAAGAATTAGCAAGGATCCAAGGAAAAACATGACAATATACCAAAAAACCAAACCCACTGCCTTTGAGTTGACTCAGATTCATAATGATCCCCATTGTATTTCCAAGCCAGTAAAGCTTTATGGAAGTAGATTGCCCCATCTTCATTCCTCAGAGCAGCTGGTCAGTTTGAACTTCCAACCGTCTGGTTAGCAGTCAAATACCTGAGGCACTGGATATAAGTCTTCTCAAACACAGATTCGTGTGTAAACTAAACCTATAAAGCTTGGAATGGGAGGGGAAAGGTGTGCACAGTTAAAAAAATAATAATAATAAGATAAAGCACGCATCTAAAAGACAAATTTCATGTTCTCATCCTCTGGTCTTGGGAAAAACAAAGCAAATGATTTTTATTTATATAGGATTCATTGTCTTTGCCCCTACAATAAGGCTATTGGACAAGTTGACCACTTTTTAATTATAATAACCCATGGATATGGTGCTAGTACCTAACTCTAATATATATATATATATATACCTAGAATCTGCAGCCATAGTCCCTGCCCTTATAAAAAAGTTAACAGAAACAGAAAGAAAACTAAGAACATTGGTTCTTAGAAAACACAGAAGTGGAAAGAAAACTAAGAACAATAGTGTTAGTAGGTGACTGTGATTCATCACTAGGTTAGATATACTTTTTAATTAACCCATTTCCTCCATGTTTCATGAAATAACTATAATGAATACAGTGAGTCATTTTCCATTGCATTTGTGGCTGAAGAAATCAAATTTCTATCCATGAACTGCATAGAAGTCCATTTTAGTGGGAAAAAAAAAAAAAACTGTGTAGCTCATATGAACTGATAACTTGTACAGGTGATAACATTTCCTGCACCTTGGGATGCAATTTTTTTTTTTTCCTGTTGCAGGTAAACATATCCCTGATTATTTCTCAGCTAGTGTTTCATTTCCTTTTCCACAATTCTCTTTCTAGTTATTATGTATATTCCTTAGGACTATTTGCAGTTGCAAGTTATATGTGAATGTGTGTATGTATAAACAATCCTGACATTAAAGATTGTATACAATGGATTGTATCCATTGTATACATTGTATTGTATACAATGAATGCAAAATGCAACCACTGCTGTGGAGTCAGATCTGACTCAGAGAGATCCCTCCTTGGGTTTCTGAGGCAGTATCATTACAGAAGCAGATTGCCCAAACTTCTTTCTGGGAATTGGCTGGTGAAAGATTGCATATAGTTAGTGTTTAAAAGTCCTTGCTGATATTGACACAATCATAGAAGTAAAGAGAGAAATGATAAAAAATCAGCAAGACATCTGAGAAGTTATCATCAGAAACACTTGCCCAGAGACCATGTAAATCCACGGTTATTGTCCCAGTTGGACACACTTCACTGGGTCTCTGTAGGCCTCCATTTCCTCAATTTTAAAATGCAGACTAGATGAGCACTTCTTGTTGGAATCATTGGAATCACCTGGAGAGATTTTTAAAGAGATAACAGGACCTATTCCAAGAGATTCTCATTCAGTAGGCCAGGGTAAGGTCATATTAAAAAAAAAAAAAAAAAAGTTTTACCAAGCTCCTCTGGTAATTGTTATGTTATTAGGGAAGTTGGATTTGGAAACATTTGAACCAGATGACCCGTGAATCCAAAAACCCTACTTTTGCATATATTTCCCCATACGCTCCGATAACCACCCTAAATGGAGCTAAAATGGCTCTGAATTTAGAAAACTGTGGAATAAGTGAATGTTATCTATTTGATAATTTTCTTCAGAATACTCTTTCCCTTATGCCTGTGCAATTGAGGGATAATAGAATTAATATTTCATGTGTGATGTCCCTAAGGCATAATAAGATACTAATTTCATGACTCTTAAAGACAGGGAAGGTGTACATGAAAATTAGTCAAGTTTCTACCAGTGACTTTATAAACTCATTCATGTCCACAAAATTTTCTCAGAGTCAGTCCTTATCAGAGGAGCTCAGAGAGTCCCCTGTTGGTTCCTTGGAAGGAAAGGACCAAGAATGATGAAAACTCAGATTCTTCCCAGGTATGATGGGCCAGGCAGTACAGCATAGTAATTTATTCCATAGATTTTTATGTTTTTATAATACTTTTATACTATTGCTATCACAAGATGGGAGATGTGATTTAACTGAATGCTTCCTTGAGGGAAAAGGAAAAAAAAAAAAAAGAATCACTATGCTTCTCTTTTTCCAGATGAAGAAATTAATTTACATGATTATAGAAAGCCATGAAAATGTGTCTTCCTACAACTTTTAATCATAGATTATAATTCTGTGTCCTGGACTTATTTTAAATAATTTTCCATGCAATGCTCATTTTAATGTGTAAAGTTGTATTTTATGGTTCTCTATACATTGTCCTTTTTCTCATTTAACATACCCTGCACATTAAATATTGCTCATTGTATCAGAGTCTCCAGAGTGTCACTATTTTTGTAGTACCTGAATGAATACACTTCATTTCAGTGTCTCCAGTTCTTGTATGGTAAACAATTTTTAATACAATCTGACCAACAAAAGATAAAACTTCTATTTTATGTATGAGAAGAATGATAGGTACCTGGAAAATAGGTGAACCAACCTGAAACTTGGAGTTAAGCCCAGCCACGATCAGATAAATTGTGCCTAATCCACAGACATATGAAAAAGAATTAAATGATTCTTGTGCAAGCCATGAACTTTAGAATAGCTTTTTAAACCGTATTAGTGAGCTGACAATACACCATATTGTGGTGAGGATGAATACATCCTCACCACAAATCCACAGCCACAAAGTCAACTCTGACTCACAGTGACCCCCATTGTGTTTCCGACACGGTAAATTTTGACAGAAGTAGAACTGCTGACCTTCTGGCTGGAAGCAAATCCCTTACCCACTATACCAGCAGAGTTCCTTCATCCGAGAATAGCAAGGTCAAATTGTGAAAGTGGGGATTTCGAGTCACACTCTTACATTTTTAAAACCTTCCAAATACATAGTAAACATATTTTACTAGGACACCTCTGGATGGTTTAAGCATTTTCAATCAGTTGCTCAACTAAAAGGTTAGTGGTTCAAACACACCAGCAATTTCCCAGAAGAAAATACTTGGCAATCTGTTTCCATAAAGATTACAGTCCAGAAAACCCTAGGGAGCATCTGTGCTCTGAAGCACATGGTTTTTCCAGGGGTTAGAATTGACTCAATGGCAAAGAATTTTGGTATTCTGGTTTTGTTTCCTTGCTAGCATTAGTATGAAAAGTTCACATTCGAGAGAATAAACATGAAGGAAAAAAACTAATGTTTATTCTTTACACAAATCCAAATTCTGTATCCTAAGTCTGCAATCAACATCCCTTCCACTATTTCTTCCATGGATAACATATAGGAGGAGATTGACATAATATCAAATACATTTGACCCTTCCTTTATCATAAACTAAAAAAAAAAAAAAAAAAAGGAGTTGAAAAGATAATTAAAGTCTATGTTAAAATAAATTCCTAAAAGGTCTATATCTTTTGGGAAAATCTAATAGGGAATTGTTAATAAGAAGAACATTTCATCCATTGCTGGAAAATGGGGCTTACCTATGCATCAACAACAGGCTTCTGAAAATAAGCACCTGAATTAGAGACTTACCCAGACAGCTACAGACATCTCTGGCTCTGCCATCCACCCCTTCCTGAATTGGAAATACTTATCTGGAAGTGAAAAAAAACACAAAAAACTCACTGTCATTGCATTGATTCAACTCACAGTGACACCTCCTTGGGTTTGCGACCCCTCCTTGGGTTTCAGAAACAAAATCAAAACTAGACTCTGACTTGCTCTTCTATGGTCTTTTTTGTCTCCTGTTCATTATAATTCATCACTTCAATTCCTTCTCTTGGATTCAAAAGCATTGGCTTTTTTGGAGGGGCAGTTGACATATGGATTATGGGAAAGAAAAAAAACTATTGCTGAATCTTCTTTCATCCTGTAGCAGAGTTCTACAACTGTACCCCTCATCTTAAAATGTGGCTTCCTGTTGGACATGGAAAGATATTATTTTAAGTGATTAGTTAATACTATTGTTAGCATAGTGGCTAAGGCACTTCACTGCTAAACCAGAAGTCTGGCGGTTCAAACCCACCAGCCACTCCTCCGAAGGAAGATGGGGCAATCTACTTCCACAGTGATATTGCCTCGGAAACACAAGGGTCGCTATGAGTCGGGTCCGACTCACCGGCACATAACAACAACAACAACAATTATTCAAATTTATGCACGAAGTACAAAAGCCAATCATAAAGAAATTGAATATTTTTACTGACTTATGTAATTTGAAATTGACTCAATATGTAATCAAGATATATTGAAAATTATTGGTGGTTGGCATATGAAAGTTAAAAACAAAGAAGTTTGAATATATAGTTGGAAAATATGGCCTTGGCGAGACATACGAAGCTGGAGATTCCATGATAGAAATTTTCAGTGATGCAGGAAGCATCAAGAGAAGAGAGAAGGAATACACAGAGGTACTGTATCAAAAAGACCTTGTCAACATTCCACTATTTCCAAACATAGCATATGATCAAGAACTAATAATACTAAAGTAAAAATCCAAGCTGCACTGCAGGCGCACTGCACTGCAGCCTTATTTTCTCTAAGGCTCCAGGAACTGACAGAATACCCCTTAAAATGTTTCAACAAACATACACAGCCCTAGAGGTGCATACTTGTTTATGCCAAGAAATTTGGAAGACAGTTATCTGGCAAACTGAATGCAAGAAATCCATGTTTGTGTGATTCCAAAAATAATGATTCAACAGAGTGTGGAAATTTTCAAACAAAATCATTAGTACCACAAGCAAGTAAAATTTTTCTGAAGACAATTCAAAAACTGTTACAGCAGTACATTGACAGGGAACTTCCAGAAATTCAGGAGGATTACTCATGTTCTCTTGACTATGCAAAGGCATTTGAATGGGTGGATCACAACAAATTATAAATAACACTGTGAAAAATGGGACTTTTAGAATACATATTATGCTCATGAGGAAACTGTATATAGACAGAGGCTGTCATTCAAACAGAACAAGGGGATACTATGTAGTTTAAAATCAGGAAGGATGAGCATCAAGGTTGTATGTTCCACCAACTTATTCAATCTGTATGTGAGAAAATAATCCGAGAAGTTGGATTATTATATGAAGAAGAATGCAGCATCAGGATTGCAGGAAGACTCATTAACAACCTGTGATATGCAGATGACACAACATTGTTTGCTGAAAGTGAAGATGACTTGAAACACTGATGAAGATCAAACACTATACAGCTTTTATACGGATTACACTTCAAAATAAAGGAATAAAAAATACTCATGTGATAGTTATGTGTCAATTGGCTGTGCCTGTGTTTGAGTGACTGGGCCAGTAGATGAGACTGGTAATCAACTCCATGGTGGCATATGTTGTTGTGAGCAGCTGAGTAGCTGTCTTGTGGATGTGGTCTGTTTCCACTGTACAAAAAGAGAGCTTTGAGAAAGAACTCTGAGTTTTTGGTACATCTGGATCCTGCATTTGGCCAAGTCTTCATCTCAGTGGACTGCCATGGCATCAGTCGATCTTGGGACTGTTAACGGACTTGAATTAGTCATGTTGTCAGAGGGGACCAGTCCCTGGACAAGGATATCATGCTTGGTAAAGTACAAGTTCAACAAAAAAGGAGATGAGATGGATTGACAGAGTTGCTGTAATGAAGGGCTCAACCATACCAAGGATTCTGAGAATGACACATGGTTGTGCAATGTTTCACTGTGTTGTACATTGAGTCACTATGAGTGAAGCCCAACTCAGTGGCACCTAACAACATAACAACAAATACTCTATTGTGTTTATGTGCCAGTTTGTCCATTCATGTACTGATGGTCATTTAGGTTGTTTCCATGTTTTGCTATTTTAAATAGTGTTGCAATGAATATGTTGTTGTTGTTATATGCCGTAGAGTCGGCCCCAACTCATAGCGACCCCTCCTTGGGTTTCCAAGGCTGTATCACTACGGAAGTAGGATTGCCCAACCTTCCTTCCGTGGAGTGGCTGGTGGGTTTGAACCACCAGCCTTCTAGTGCACAGTCAAGTGCCTTAGGCACTATGCTACCAGAGCTCTTGTGATGAATATGGATGTGCATATATCTGTTTATGTCATGGTTCTTAATTCTCTAGGATATATACCTAGCAGTGGAATTGCTAGATCATATTGTATTTCTACTTCCAGCTTTCAAAGGAAGCACCGTAATATTTTCCACAGTGGTTGCGCCATTCTACACTTCCACCAGTGGAGTATGAGGTTTCCAGTCTCTCCACACCTGCAGTACAACAATCTGATGAATACATAAATAGTGTCCAAAGACATTGTATTGTTGGAAAGCTGAGACTTGACTTTTTTAGAAGTAAACTGTTGTAGCTAAAGTCATTCTGTCCACTGATTCATATTGAGGTGCACAGACATGAAAATGTAAATAAGTTAATCAAGCTATTTCAGATCAGATATTATAATAGTCTTGATTTTAGTATCATATGGATATAATAAATATTCAAACATTATCAACAACCATGTTTAATAATTTCCCCAGTAAACATTCCACCTTCTTCTGATATTCTTTTTTTCCAAAGACTGACACTTATTCATTTACTTTGAATCCTTCTAGAGATTAATTCAATTCATGCATATTTTCCTGGTCTTCATACTTTGAAATACACCTTGAAGACCACTGTTTATTTGGACATATAGCTATGTCTTAGTCATTTAGCAATAACAAATTTTATTTTCTCAGAAAAGAATGATGTCTATTTAAGCTGTTTCTCATTTCTAAGTCTTTGTTTCATCCCTAAATATCAGCTGGGAGCCTCTCTTGATTGCTTAAAGCCACCTGAATTTCTGATTACTTCATCTTCTGAATTTTCAAACCAACATTGGTATGCCAAGTCTTTTTCATGTTTCATATCTCTTTGATCTCTCTGAAAGCATTAGGAAAAGAGTGAATTTGAGTGTCACAAGGGTTGATTGTCCTAGACTTCATTTTTATTTCTTTCAGATTCCTACAGTTGCTTTTATTGTGACCAGACATGCTCTAGCAACAGCCTGCACTTACCATAATTTTGAAACACCATAAATCAAGAGACTACAAATAATTATACTCCCTCCTTCACATTACTCATAAGCTTGATAGGATCTTGTCTTATCCTTGTGTGGGCAATTCTTGAATCTTTCACCATGGATTGATGCTGCTAAAGTAGTAGATATTTGGGACATAATGAAGTGAATCATGCCCAAACCCCTTTCCCACTAAGCTTGCCTAATACTATGAATTCCCTTGATGCTAATTGGGATCTTGTTATCTTGTATAGATCATATGATAGAATTTTGCAAGACAAATGAATTAGTAATTATAAATACTTTTTTTTCAATAACATAAATGATGACTATACATGTGGACCTTGGCATATGGAATACACAGCAGTCAAATTGGCTACATCTATGGAAAGAGGCAATGGAGAACCTCAATATTATCAGTCAAAACAAGGAAAGTAGTTCACTATGGAACACACTATCAGTTGCTCATATGCAAGTTCAAGATAAAGCAGAAGAAAATAAAACATGTTTATGTGAGCCAAAATGTGACTTTGAGTCTATCCCACCTAAATTTAGAGAGCATATGAAGAAAATATTTGACACTTCAACATCAGTTACCAGATGAATTATGTGATGAGATCAAGAACATCATATGTGAAGAAAGCAAAATCATTCAAGAGACAGGAAAGGAAGAAAAGATTAAAATGGATGTCAGAAGAGACTCTGAAAATTGCTCTTCAGTGAAGAGTAGCTAAAAAACAAAGAAATATTGAAATATATGAGCTGAATAGAATATTTCAAAGGCCTGTTCTGAAAGACAAAGTGTTATAGTAAAATGTGCAAAGACCTGGAATTAAAAGAAACAAAAAGGAAGAACATGTACAGCATTTCTCAAGAAAAAGGAAATGAAGAAAAAAATTCAAGTCTCAGAATGCAATATTTCAGTATTCAAGTCTCAGAATGCAATATTTAAGTATTCTATGGACAAAATATTTAATGATATAGGAAGCTTCGAAAGCAGTTGGAAGGAATACAGAGTCACTTTACAAAAAAAAAAAAAACAAACTCAACATTCAGCCATTTCAGGAGGTAGTGTATGAGCAAGAACCAGCTCTATGGAATGAAGAATTCCAGGCTGTACTGAAGGAATTGGTGAAACACAAAGTTCCAGGAACAGATGGAATATCCACTGAGATGTTCCAACAAATAGACGCAGCATTGGAGCTTCTTACTTTTCATGCCAGGAAATTTGGAGGAGAGCTTCCTGGCCAACTAACTGGACAAGATCTATATTTGGGCCTGTTCCAAAGAAACATGATCCAACAGAAGGTAGAAATTGTCAACAATATCATTAATATCCAATGCAAGTAAAATTTTGCTGAAGACAATTCAAAAATGGTTACAGCAGTATATTAACATGGAACTTCCAGAAATGCAAGATGGAATCTGAAGAGGTTATGTAATGAGGTATATCATTACTGATGTCAGATGGATCTTTGCTGAAAGCAAAGTGTGCTAGAAATGTGTTTCTTTTTGTTTTATTGGCTGTCCAAGTATTGTGTGGATCATAACAAATTATGGACAACATTGTAAAAAATGGGAAATCCAGAGCAATTAATTGTGCTCATGACAAACTGGTACATAAATCAAGAAGCAGTCTTTTGAACAGAACAAGGGAATATTGCATGGTTTGAAATCAGGAAGGATATGTGCCAGGGTTGTCTCGTGTCACCATAATTATTCATTCTGTATGCTGACCAAATAATCTAAGAAGCTGGACTGTAGGAAGAAGAAATGGCATTAGGATTGGAGGAAGAATCATTAACAATATGACATATGAAGATGATACCACCTTACTGGTTGGAAATGAAGATGACTTGAAGCACTTACTGATGAAATTCAAAGACTAATCTTTAGAATTGATTATGCCTCAATACAAAAAAAATGAAAATCCTAAAAACTGGGTCAATAAGTAGTATCATGATAAATAGAAAAAAGGTTGAAGTTGTCAAGAATTTCATATTACTTGGTTCCACAAACAGCACCAGTGGGAGCAGCAGTCGAGAAATCAAATTATGTATTACACTGGGCAAATGTGCTGCAAAAGACCTCTTTCAAGTGCTGAAGATCAATCATATCTCTTTAAAGACTAAGGTGTGCCTAACCCAACTCTTGGTATTTTCAATCGCATCATATGCATGTGAAAGCTGGACAATGAATAATGAAACCAAAGAAGAGTTCATGGTTTTGAGTTGTGGTGTTGGCAAAGTATACTTAAATTACATGGACTGCTAGAAGAACTAACAAATCTGTCCTGGAAAAAGAGCAGCTGGAATGCTCCTTGGAAACAAGAATGGCAAGACTTTATCTCACCTACTTTGATCATGTTGTCAGAAAGGAACATTCCTTAGAGAAGGATATCATGGCTGGTAAAGTGGAGAGTGAACAAAAAAGAGAAAGACCCTCAATGAGATGGACTGATGCCATGGCTGCAATGGTGGGCTCAGCTATAGCAAGGATTGTGGGGCTGGTACAGGAGCAGGCAGTGTTTCATTCTGTTGTGCAAAAGGTCAGTATGAGTCAGAGTTGAGTCAACGGCACCTAACAACAACATAAAAAAAATGAAAAAATAAAAAACTCTTCACAACTGGATCAATAAGCAATATCATGATAAATGGAGAAAAGATTGGAGTTGTCGATTATTTTATATTGCTTGGATCCACAAGCAACACCCATGGAAGCAGTAGTCAAGTAATCAGACATCATAATGCACTTGGCAAATCTGTGCAAAAGACTTCTTTAAAGTGTTGAAGAACAAAAATGTCACTTTGAAAACTAAAGTCTGCCTTACCCAAGCCATGGTATTTTTAATAGCCTCATATAAATGTGAAAGCTGGACAACAAATAATGAATGCAAAAGAAGAATTGATGCCTTTTAATTACAGTGTTGATGACATATATTGAAAATACCGTGAACTGTCAGAATATTGAACAAATATGTCCTGGAAGAAGTGGAGCCAAAACGCTCCTTGGAAGAAAGAATGTCCTGACTTCATCTCACCTACTTTTGTCATATCGTCAGAAGGGACTAGGTCCTGGAGAAAGATATCATGCTTCACAAAATGGATGGTCAGAGAAAAAGGAAAGACACTCTACAAGATAGATTGACCCAGTGATTGCAATGATGGGCTCAATCATAGCAAAAGTTGTTCAGGGTGATGCAGAACTGGGCAGTGTTGTGTTCTGTTGTACATAGAGTCGGTATGCATCAGAATCAACTCAAAGGCACCTAACAACAACAACAACAACATCTCCTAAAACAAGAAGGGTGCAGTGAGTTGGCCAGAAATTGCAGAGAAGTTGATCCATGGTGCTGTGGACGTTGACTAATGGAAAAGGAACTAATGGACTAGATCACTCCCCTTCTCATCTTCAGGTTGTTTTGAAAAGCAATAGCTGCATGTGGCCTCCTCTAAAAGGTCCAGTGAGGTCAAGAATTCAGCTATGCTTACTGCCAAATGGTGGACATCTAAATTCCTTGTAGTATTTTATTTATTTATTTATTTTCTTCTCTCTCTCACCTCCCTCCTCTCATTATTGATTCCTTGGGATTGTACTCCCTGAACTAATGTTAGCGCATGAACTTTTGTTGTAGACTCTCTTTTCTGAGGAATTGGGGCAGTTGCAAATACATGCTGCGTGATTTCATTTCAGTAATGTTCAAGAACAGACAAGAGTAAATGAAGCTGTTAGAATTCAGAATAGAATTTGTGTTTATGGGTAAGAAAGGAGGAGTGCCTAGAGAGTCAATCCAAGTGGGTTTTTCGGATGATAAGAAATTCCTTGGCCTTGTTCTTTATGCAGTGTCCACTTTTGATAATTAATTATCACAGCGATGGTGTTTTTGTTTGTTACTTGCTGTCAATTGGACTCTGATTCATGACAACCTTATATGTAACAGAAGAAATGGTGTCCATTCCAGTGACGTCTTCATGGTCACTGGTACGTCTGAGTCCATTGTTGGGGCTCTTCTGTCAATCCACCTCATTGATTGTTTCCTTCATTTCCGTTAGTCTCTACTTTACCAAATATGATGTTCTTTGTCTTTATTAGCTTATTGTCATTTTACTTGTGAATGTGGCTGTCTTTTTCTATCCATGAGGTTATTATTCTCATATGATAATCTTCCCTCTTCCATTTTCTTGTCCTTTGTGTATAATACCCAGACATCAATATTCAATATTTACATATTGTATCTTGTATATTTTCCAAAACATGTTTTTATACGTTTCCTAGATTGTAAAGTACATTTTGCAATGTGGAAAAAAAGAAGGTAGGCTGAATTTTACAACCAAACAACTAAGTATGGTAAACAGACTAATGTTGTTGTTGTTGTTGCTATGTGCTGTTGAGTCGGACCCAACTCATAGCAACCTCTCCTTGGGTTTCCGAGGCAGTATCACTACGGAAGTAGATTGCCCTATCTTCCTTCCAAGGAGTGGCTGGTGGGTTTGAACCACCAGCCTTCTGGTTAGCAGTCAAGTACCTTAGGCACTATGCTACCAGAGCTCCTTCAGCAGTATGGGGAGAATAGAATTATTTAAGTGATGATAATAATAAAGTGTATGTATTTATAACTGAGATAGAGCAGCCTGAAAATAAAATTAGAAACCACCAATTAAAGTTTTATCATTTTGAAAGGAAATGATGAGTTATCATATTTAAAATACACAGAGAGGAGAGGGAAGAACGTCTTGAGATGAATATTGATATAAATAAAAGGAAAACTCCTCTAGGACCTTGTGGTATGGACAATGGCTTCAGGATTCAAGTCTGGCTTAAACACATATTTTTTGTGTATAAAATGCAAACAACAAAATTCACATATGTCAAAAACTGCTATGATTTGAGATCACTTAAAGCAGGCTCTCTCAGAGACAAAAGTTATTATTATCATTATTGTTTTAAACAGACAGAAAAGCCAAAGAGGGTTCAACATGCAGAAGAAGAATGAGGTATTCAAGTCAGAATCAGAATTACATGACGGTGATGGTTATTATCTTGTATTGTGTAAGAGAAGGCACACCTTTAATGACTATCTAATAACTTCAATTTGTACATATGAGGGAATACCCCCATAATTCCCTAAAAATGGATACACCAGATACAATATTTCCACAAAGGCATATGCAAGGGCACAGAGTTCAATGAGGGTTGTAGGCACTAAACTTAACAAGAATCTCGAGGAGATGTGGCCTCTCCCAGGCAGACAAAATTCCTAATGACCATCTAAGATACTGTGGAAACCTACACTAACCTCCTGTGAAAGAACCATTTACATATATGGCTTGATTTGTAGAAGCACAAAAAAACTGCTTTAATCAAATCTACTCTCCATATCCGTTCCCACCCTAACACTCCAATGACCCGCTACAGATCCTGAAACTATACCACTGAACATGCACCATTCAAATTCAATTTCATCTTCTTCACATACCCATTTGAATTCTAATTAAGTGATAGGCCCTGCCATAAATGCTTCAGTATGAGTGGTAATAATGCTTATATTTTAACCCACACTGGGGAAACAATTATAAGCTATGATAAAATCTGAAGGTTTCAGAGTGCATGAAGGAGTGGTGAAACTAAAGGGGAAGGTTCTCCCCTTCACCCCAGCCTCCATCTCTTTTGGTCACTGGACAATTGATTGAAATAGGAAGGGAAAATAATGTCTGGCAAATCCTCAAACACTCTACATTTGCATATGTAGAAATTAACTGAGACTTAAAGAGCTTTGGTGGCATAGTGCCTAAGGCATTTAACTGCTAATCAGAAGGTTGGTGGTTCAAATCCACTAGCCACCCTGCAGAAGGAAAACTGGGCATTCTACTTCCATAAACATATCCTGCCTCCGAAACCCCATTGACTCAATGACAGTGAGTCTGCTTTTTTTTTTTTTTCCTTCATTTCACCTCCTTTCATATCAAATAAATCTTTCTTTTTTTCCTGTAGGTTTCTTGTATTGCCTTATCTTTTCTTATCACTGCCTCCCTACCAAGGGGTTCTGTGGCTATTCTAAGCTGACAGAATGATTCAATTCATGGTAGAAATGACTCTTAGAATGACAGAGAGGGTAGTGAAGTTAGAACTTTCTCATTTCACAGATCAAAAAGCATAAGCCCCAGGATGTAAAATGATTTACTCAAGGTTTCATTACCATTCTGTTTGAAACTACTGGGCACCCAGGATCTCTACGAGTTGAAAATCAATTTCAGGGAGCCTAAAAACAAGAGCAGAAACAATAGCACCCGTATTTGAGACTCAGGGAGGTATGGTTTCATTCCTATTTCTATCAGAGCCCACCAAGCACATCCTGAGTAATGACGAGCTCCAGATCAGATAGGAGAAAATAAACACATGCACATAACTTTCCAAGTTTTATAAGAAGGAGAACCTGCTGACGTCATCCAGTCTCTAATACTTGTGCTCACTGGTGAAAGTGATATACAGGCACCCCTTTTCAGAAGAAAGATTTTGAAGCTTAGGTATTCATTTGTCTCAAACAAGAGGTGAAATTCTCCAGATATGCAAATGTTACTAATTCCCAAACACAGACCAACCAGTTGCCATAGAATTGATTTCAAGTTATGATGATCTCTTGTGTGACCACATTTAACTGTGCTCAATGGGAATTTATTGTTTTGTTGTTGTGAATATACAAAGGAAAATATATATTAATTCAACCATTTCTATATGTACAATCCAATGACATTGATTACATTCTTCTAGTTATGCCACTATCCTCACCCCCCTTTTCTGAGTTCTTCACTCATTAGCATAAACTCACTGCCTCCTAAGATTTCTATGTAATTAGTTGAGTTTCCATTGTCAATTATAGCTCTTAGTTCTTAAAAGAGCATTATGCTCAAGGAAGGTATTGTGTACTAGTTAAGGGTTTTTAATTGCTGACTTTTTAACTGTGGATCACCAGGTCTTTCTTCCAAGGTTCTTCTGAGTGGACTTGAATCTCTAACTCTTTGGTCAGCTGCTGAACATTTAACCTGTTGCTTGACCCAATTTTTTTCAAAATCAGGTTTAATGTTTACACTGGAAAAAAGTTAGCAAACTTTTAGAAACTAATGAATTAAGCTTAAAAAAAAAAAAAAAAAAAAAAGAACCCAGTAAGAGAGATGGAACTCTTGGCTTGATGGATGATTTAGGAATTTGTTTGATCTCTCTGCACTTTGTTTCCTCAGCTGAAGTGAATGCATGGACTGTGGTATGAAGGACGGTGGTCAGAATATATATGTGTTTTAATTTCTCTATGCATGTTTAACAGCTGTTAAGTACCTATTTTTCATTTTCAACTACTGTGATTATCCATTATTGTTACAGTAACAATAATGATGATGTTTGTCCTTTTTATTTTTTGCAGGCAATTTAATAGTCTTCGGAACTTAGCCTCCTGGAATAATTCCATGGAAAAAATTAACAATTTAACTATGTTCATTTTATGGAGCCTTTCTCAGAACCCAAATGTGGAAGAAGTTTCTATTGTGGTGTTTTCTTTCTTCTACACAGCTATTCTTCTGGGAAACCTTCTCATCATACTGACAGTGTGCATGGCAATCTTCTCAAGTCTCCTATGTATTTCTTTCTCAACTATTTGTCTTTGGTAGACATCTGTTTCTCCTCAGTCACAGCTCCGAAGTTGGTTTTTAATCTATTAGTCAAAAGGATAACTATTTCCTATATTGGGTGCATGTTGAAACTCTTTGGGGTACATGTCTTTGGTTCCACTGAGATCTTCATCCTCATTGCAATGACTTATGATCCGTATGTGGCCATCTGTAAACCCTTACACTATATGACCATCATGGACCAGGACAGCTGTAATATAATGTTGCTGGGGACTTGGGTTGGTGGGTTCTTACACTCTGTTATCCAGATGACTTTGGTGGTCCAGCTCCCTTTTTGTGAACCCAATGTGATTGATCACTACTTTTGTGATGTCCACCCTATGCTCAAACTGGCCTGCTCAGACACATATGTTGTTGGTGTTGTTGACACAGCCAATAGTGGAACCGTCTCCCTGGGGGGCTTTATTATCTTGATAATCTCCTACACTGTCATCCTGGTGTCCCTGAGAAAGCAGTCAGCAGAAGGCAGGCGCAAAGCTCTCTCAGCTTGTGGCGCCCATGTTGCTGTGGTCATAATCTTTTTTGGTCCCTGTACTTTCATTTATATGTGCCCTGATACTACTTTTGCTGTGGATAAAATGGTGGCTGTGTTCTACACCATTATCACCCCCATGTTAAACTCCATGATTTATACACTGAGGAATACAGAAGTAAAAAATGCAATGAAGAAAGTGTGGTGTAGGAAGGTATTCTTGCAGGCTAATGACAAGTAATTTGTAATAGTGATATTTTAAGCTGGATGACTTTAATTTCTTGATTAACTCATGTGTACAATGAAGTCAGTAATGCAGACTTTACCGGGCTGTTGGGAGAAATAAATCTTGTTTTTTCCTCCCCATTTTTGCCTATTTTCTTTAAAATATAAAAGTCAATATACTCTTTGGTGCTATGATTGGTACATATCAATCACTCGTTATCATATATTGCATTAAAAAAAAAAAAAAGAGTATAAGAAAAAGAGCTCAGATCCAAGCTAAAGTGTATTGATATATGTTGTTGTTGTTGTTGTGTGCCATTGAGTCGTACCCGACTCATAGCTACCCCGCCTTGGGTTGCCGAGGCAGTATCACTACAGAAGTAGATTGCACTCCTCTTTCCTTCAGAGGAGTGGCTGGTGGGTTTGAACTGCCAGCCTTCTGGTTAGCAGTCAAGTGCCTTAGGCACTATGCTACCAGAGCTCATATGTTGAGTAAGGCCTCTCCAAAACACAAATTATTATGAAAATTAAATCTATAAAGCTTGAAATTAGAGGCAAAATGTGTGAAGCACGGATAAAAAAAGAGAGACAGAAAACACAGGCTTAAAAGACAAAAGACATGTTCTCTTTCTTGGGTCTTGTGGATAAAAAAGTGAAAAAACAACTTTTCTTTTCTATAGGACTCATTTTCTTTGCTCAAGCAATAAGGTTATTGGACCTAATTGATCATATAAAAATTGACCATCTTTTAATTGTAATAGCAGATGCATATGCTGCTAGTTACTGACTCTAATCTATTCCTGAAATCTATAGTTGCAGTCCCTATTCATGTTAAATGACTAACAGAAAAAGCTGAAGAAATGAATGAAACAAAGCCACTTGAGATGAATAGGTGATTGTGGTTTAGTCAACAGAGTAACGGCAATTTTTATTCACTTACCTGTTTCATGCATTTTGCATGGAGCAATATTAGTGAATCCAATGCTTTCTTGGCTTAAATAACAAAAGTTCCATCCATGAATTCCAGAGAAACTCATTCTCTTCAAACAAACAAATGCCTTGCTCGTGGGAACTAATAAGTTGTCCAAGTAATATATTAAATAACTTTATTGTTCACCTTGGGATGCAAAATGGGCCTTTTCTTTTTTCTTTTTTTCCTGTTGTTGGTGAATATATCAAATATATCACTGATTATCTCCCTGCCATCGTTTCACTTTATTTTCCCCCATTCTGATTATCACATCTATTACACATATCCCTTATGCCTGTTTGTGGTTGTAGGATGTGTTGTGTGCACACACATATACATGCGTGCAGACAATTCTCACATTAAGGACCATAAATAATTAGTGTTGGAAAATAGTTGCTTATGCAATCATAGTAATAAAGAGAGGAAAAGTGAAAAAGCAGCAAGACATCTGAGTTTGAAGTTATAATCAAGAAATTCTTGCCCTGTTGTTGTTGTTGTTGTTATTTGCCATCGAGTCGGCCCCAAATCATAGCGACCCCTCCTTGGGTTTCCGAGGCAGTATCACTACAGAAGTAGGATTGCCCAACCTTCCTTCTTGGCCTAGGACCATATAAATCCATGGTGATTGTACCAGTCAGACATATACCCAGTGGATCTCTGTAGCCCACTATTTCATTAATTTTATAAGGACTAGATGAGTGCTTGTCAAACTTGGCTGATCATTAGAGTCAACCTGAGAGTTTTTAAAGAGATAACAGAATTTACTTCAAGAAATTGATATTTGGTAGGTCAGAATTCAGCAGTATACATGCTTAACAAATTCCAGTGGTAATTTGTATGCAGTCAGGAAATTTGTATTTGGATACATTGGGACTAGATGACATTTGAGGCTGTTAGGGCTAAAGAGATTTGGAGGCCAATCAATCCAAAAAGCCTTCTTTTTCATGTATTTCCCCATCTGCTTTGACAGTTATCTCTAAGAGAGCTATAATGCCACTGATTTAGAAAATGATGAAAAAAATAAATGTAATCAATTTGATAAATTTCTTCACAATACTCTTTCCATTATTCCTTAGCAATACATGTTTGGTGACTGAGGGATAATGTTATTAATATTACTTGTACGAGGTCCCTAAGAAAGTAGAAATTGACAGGTTAATAACTTTTAAAGGCCTGGTGGAGGGACATAAATTGTACTCAAATTTCCACAAGTGACATTATCAAGTCACCCCTGTTCCTGAAGTTATGTTAGAGACAGTCCTTACTGGAAGAGTTCAGACAGTGTCCTCTAGGAATGACCAAGAATGATGAGAACTCATATTCTCCCCAGTTTTGATGGGGCAAGGCAGGTCAGAAATAGTATTTTATTCCACAAATGTATTGTCACAACATTTTATGTTCTCTAACAGCTTTATAATCATGTTATCTCAAGATGGGAGATGTGACTTTGATTGGAGACTTCATTGATAAAAACAAGTAATATTTCTTATTTTCCAAATGAGGAAATTGATTTATTTTATTATGGAAAACCATGAAAATATACCTACCTGTAGCTTTTAACCAATGATTATAATTCTGTCTTCTGGAGCAACACAAATTGTTTTGAACACATTTCCATGCCATGCCTATTTGAATACTTAAAATTATCTTTGATGCACCTCTAAACTCTGTCCTTTTTCTCATTTAACAAATGTCTGGTGACATAGTGCCGGAGGCATTTGACTGCTAACCAGAAGGCTGGTGTTTCAAACCAACAAGCCACTCCTTGGAAGGAAGGTTGGGCATCGACTTCCATAGTAATATTGCCTTGGAAAGCCAAGAGGGGTCACTATGAGTTGGATATGACTTGAGGGCACTGATGGAGATTCAAACTTTTCTCACATATTAGGAGCTCCAGAATTTCACTATTTTTGTAGTACATGTGTAGTGATACTTCATATCAATATTTCCAGTTATTTCATAGTGAATAATTTTGAATAAAATCTCACCAAAAAAACAATAAAATAAAACCTCTTTTATGCACAAGAAGAATAGCAGTCACACAGGTAATATGTGAAGCCTAACTGAAAAAAAAAAAAAAGAGAAGTCAGAGGGACATCAGAGCAGAGTAGCACCAGGGATCCAGGTAAGGGGAGGATGGAGATGTTCTGAATGGTTAAGAAAGACAAACCTGTCTGTCAGTTTTCCTACTGTGGTGGCTTATATGTTGCTGAGAGGCTTGATTCTGTGCCACTGCTCTTTCAACTGCTAGCAGTATTGCACATGGTGCACAGGTTTCAGCACAGGTTAAAGACTGAGACAGGTGAGGACTAAGGAAGAGACCATCCACATCTCAAACAATTGGCCAGGAAAACCTTGTGAATAGCAGAGAAACACTGTCTGATAGATCTCTGCACAACACAGTGAACAGCCTGAAAATATTGTCTGATATAGTGAAGGAGGATGAGCCCCTCAGGTAAGAAGGCTCTCAAAATATGACTGGGAAAGAGCTCCACCCTCAGAGTAGAACCAACCTTATTGATAGGGATAAAATAAAGTTTTTGGGACCTCCATTTGCTGATGTGGCATAATTCAAATTGAAGAGAAACAGCTACAAGCATTCATTAATAATCACAACATGGAATGTACAAAGTATGGACCTGGAAAATTGGAAGTTGTCAAAAATGCAATGGAATGAATAAATTTTGATATCTTAGGCATTAGTGAGCTGGAATGGACTGGTTTGGGCCATTTAGAATCATGTAACCATATGATCTACTATGCCAGGAATGACAATTTGAAGAGGAATGATGTGGCATTCATCATCACAAAGGATGTTTCAAGATGTATCCTTAAGTGCAATGCTGTCAGGGATAGGATAATGTCCATATTCCTACAAAGAAGACCAGTTGATACTAATATTATTCAAATTATGCACCAACCACCAAAGCCAACATGAGGAATTTGAAGATTTTTATCAACTTCTGCAGTCTGAAATTGACTGTGCAATCAAGATGTGTTAATTATCACTGGTGATTGCAATGCAAAAGTTGGAAACAAAGAAGTATCACTGGTTGGTGTTGTTGTTGTTAAGTGCTGT